>NW_014578855.1:12589-18718 GCF_000485595.1 Priapulus caudatus
ACGGCCCTGCGACGACGGCCTCCGTGGCGGCGGCTATGTAGCAGCGGCCGTATCGGCTGCTCTGTGGGGTGGAGTTCCGTCGGTGGTTCACAGAATCAGGGTGCTGCCCGAAAACTGGGGACGTGCGTGAACCGAAGACAAAAACGAAAGAACGAAAGACAAAAAGAGAAAAGGACAAAAGACCACAGAAGGACAGACCACTGAACTATAAGAAACTACGAAGGATGGCAGCGCGATATCATGGCGCACAGTAAGATTGTTTTAGACGATGTGATACTGTCATGCTATACGATTTGATGCAGTCCTGGTTTATGTATTTGCCCTGCATAGATGCGTGTATCACGCGCCTCAGTTTGAATGAGTGCGCCGCGTGTTCATTCAGTGAACTGCAGGCAGTCAACTTGCATCCACACTTGTCACACGCAAATGTCTTCTCTCCCGTGTTGAGTGCGCATTGTGTGTTCTTGAGATTAGTGGAGGTCCTACACCTGTACTCACATAATTAATTGCACGCATACAGTTTCTCTCCCGTGTGAGTGCGCGTGTGTGTCTTGAGATTAGCGAAGGTCGTAAACCTGTATTCACACTTGTCGCATGCAAATGGGTTTCTCTCCCGTGTGAGTGTGCGCATGTGTACCTTGAGATTACCGAGGCACGTATATCTGTGTTCACATATATTCGCACGCATTACGGTTTTTCTCCCGTGTGAGTGCGCATGTGTACCTTGAGATTACCGAGGCACGTATATCTGTGTTCACATATATCGCCACGCATACGTTTTTCTCCCGTGTGAGTGCGCATTGTACCTTGAGATTACCGAGGGCACGTATATCTGTGTTCACATATATCGCATGCAAACGGTTTCTCTCCCGTGTGAGTTGCGCATGTGTACCTTGAGTATACTAGACGTCACACACCTGTATTCACATGTGTCACACACAAACGTCTCTCTCCCGTTGTGGTGGGCATGTGTCTCTTGAGATGAGCGAGGGTCGTATATCTGTGTTCACATATATCGCACGCATACGGCTTCTCTCCCGTGTGAGTGTGCATGTGTACCTTGAGATTAGCGGAGGTCCTACACCTGTATTCACATGTGTCGCACGCAAATGGTTTCTCTCCCGTGTGAGTGCCCATATGTTTCTTGAGATTACCGGAGGTCCTACACCTGTATTCACATGTGTCGCACGCAAATGGCTTTTCACCCGTGTGAGTGTGCATGTGTACCTTGAGATTAGCGGAGGTCCTACACCTGTATTCACATGTGTCGCACGCAAATGGCTTTCTCACCCCGTGTGAGTACGCATGTGTGTCTTGTGATTATCGGATCTCCTACACCTGTATTCACATATATCGCACGCATATGGCTTTTTCACCGTGTGAGTGTACATGTGTGCTATTAAGCATATCAGACGTAGAAACACTTATATTACATATATCACATGAATCAGCAATAGAAGATCAGCCAAGAGAACATGAGACAAGAATGGAAGAAAAGTCTAGAAACACAGAAAAGGAGTGCCTAAAACATAACGAACCACAGATGATTGAGTTAGCAAAGGTTCCGACCCATGAAACCATAAAAGAAGAGATAGTAGCAGTAGAGGACTCTAAAGAGATAGAGGAAAACATATATAATAGACTAGAGAAGAAGATAGATTCATGGTGCACATCACTAATACAATGGCGGGATGGTGTACATCAAGGCTCTCCCGTATGTAGAAGGGAAGAAGCACCTCTTGCTGGGAACAACAACCCAAGAACATGCTGGAATTTTGAGAAGGGCATACAAGTGCAAATTTAGCCATGGCCCGAATGACAAAAGGAGGACAAATGAGTCGACACAAAGAAGGCAAATGATGAGAGGTGACCGGGAAAAATTTTGGTTTGTAGAGAGGGGAGAGTCATGCCCTTACGGAAGGAATTGTCGCTTTGACCAAAGGGATGAAGAATACTCAATGGAGAGGAACAGAATGCTGGCTAGGGGTAACGGTAAGGAGGGTGATAGAGGTAAAGAGAACACAGCAATGAATGAGTTGAGATGCCAAGTGTCATTTTTAACCCAAGCATTCCAGGAGAAATTCTCTCCCCCCCACTGGACAGACAACAATACCAGTGGATAAACCCAGAAAATCCAGACCAAGCTCAGCAGCCAGTATGGATGGCAGGCCCCCAGTAAATACCCATAAGCAAGGAAAAACATAAAAAAATAAAAGGAGATCACAAAGAAGTATGAAAATATATCAAGAATTTAGTATAATATATGCAAATGCAAAAGGTATAAAGTCCAAATTAAATAGTTTTTTCGAAATCACTGACCATAAAAAGCAGAGTATTATAGCCATAATAGAAAGCCACATGAGAGATAAGGAGAATATAAACATACCGGGTTACACAATGTATGGAGTAGGTAGAAAGGAAAGAACAGGGGGTGGACTTTTCATAGCAGTTCTAGAAAAACTAAGAAACATTACAGTGATCGTCAGAGAGTTTTATGAACCAAGTGAGCAACTGTGGCTATAGTGATTGATAACCATAGAGTGAAAATGAGAATAGGTCTCACATATGGTTTGCAAGAATCAGATTGAGGATATAAGAAATCAGTTTATGACAATTGAAGAAGAGATAGTATCATCTTCTCAACATAATCAGATGTGTATTGTATTGGGGGATTTTAATGTTAAAGTAGGAAATTATTTACCTGGGAATAACCGAGACATAACTCCGGGAGGAAAGATACTGCTAAACCTAATAAAACGTAATAAACTCCATCTTTTGAACAAAAGTGGTAAATGTGAGGGGCTGTGGACCAGGCAGCAGGATGACAAAAAATCTATTCTAGATTATGTTTTAGTGGATAGTGAATTAGAAAGGAAAGTAACCAGGATGATAGTCGCTGAAGAAAGGAACTGGTGCCTGTGTCGTTACGAAGATACAAAAAATGGAGATTGTAAAACCACATACAGTGACCACAACACAATTGAAGTATGTATGAGTCTTGCACCGAAAAGAAATAGTCTGCATACAAGTACAGATCAAGGAGAAGAGAGGGAAGACAAGGGACATAATATCAGAAACCAAACAGGACTTAGAAAGTGGAAGGAAACCAATAACAAGTTTAAATTTACAGAAAATTTGGATGGGACTGGGCACACTGATACAGTCTTCACGAATGAAATTTCTAAACACTGGACCTTCGGTCCACCAAGCCAGCAAAATTTACTGGACCGGACTAAATTTTACTGGACCAATATTATTTTGACATTTTTTACAATAAAGAACAAAACAGTATGAAGTTTTGAAAATCAGCTTTGAAGTTTGAGTGTGGTTAAGAGATAAGATAGGTGATCGGCAGAGAAAAAGGGCGCGCTTTCTCGTGAACTCTGTGGCATCATACATTTAGCAAGTGATTCGCAAAAGTGAGCGAAGTCAATATTATTTAACCAACAAGCACTAATCTAAATTCCATATATTATCAATCAATAACTTATAGGTAGTAATATTTGGGTAATTTGCATTAAAAAAAAGAAAAAAAAAGTCAGGAATCAAAATCACTGCTGGTGGAAATTTCCCGCCTAAATTTAGAACGGGCTATTGCACAGTGTGCGTGTTGTAAACTCACTATCCTACTAACACAGCCGATTGTGTGTCACCGGGGCGGCTGCCGGGACGAAGACTAAGTAAGTAAATAATTAATACATAATTAAGGATTTAGATTAAAATTTTGTTTGTGGCGTCTATTTGCACAAGAGCAGAGGGTGGGGACTTGACAGCAGTGTATGTAGGGTTGTAAACACCTAACTAAATAATCTATAGGGTGCTATGCGGGGAGCAGACACAGAGTACTAATAGTAATACCCTACAAGTACAAGAAAATAAAACTTCACCTGTCGTCCGCCTGCACACTAGCTATGTCGGCGGAGGATAATGAGACAATTGCCAGTAGCGGTGGTAAAAGCGATGAAGGGGAAGTCAGCCTATGTGGTATATGCAACATGGCATATAAGGAGGAAAAAATGGTGAGGTGCAATGACTGTGAAGGCTGGGTTTACAATCAGTGCACCATGTTTCCTGAGTACCAACTCAAAATATTAGAAATGACTACTAGGAAATACACTTGCCAGATCTGTGCAGAAAATAAATATGGCATAATAATTCAATCCCCCAAACAACAAAGGATAGGAAAACAGGCTGGTGAATATAAGAGAAAGTGGGGAGAAAAGATAAAAAAAATTGGAAGAACAAGTTAGAACGGGAAAAACTAAAAAAGACTAGGAATTAATAAACACAGATAACGGTAAGATTAGAACTAACAAAACTATTGGAAATAAAGACAAATGCAGGAAAGAAGGAAAACAAAAAACTCAACCCAGCTCATGAGAGAACTGGCAGAATGCCAAGACAATCTGGCATTTACAAAAAATGACTTAAATAAAACAAAATTGGCACTCTCTGGGATGACCATGGCTGTGCATAGAGGCGAAAAAATCACATCAGCAATAGAAGATCAGCCAAGAGAACATGAGACAAGAATGGAAGAAAAGTCTAGAAACACAGAAATGGAGTGCCTAAAACACGAACCACAGATGATTGAGTTAGCAAAGGTTCCGACCCATGAAACCATAAAAGAAGAGATAGTAGCAGTAGAGGACTCTAAAGAGATAGAGGAAAACATATATATATATGACTTAGAGAGAGCATAGTTATGGGGTCACATCACATAAATACAATGGCGGGATGGTGACATCAGGCTCTCCCGTAGTAGAAGGAAGAAGCCCACCTCTTGCTGGAACCAACAGAACGCTGCTGGAATTTTGCAGAAGGGCGATACAAGTGCACATTTAGCCATGGCCCGAATGCAACAAAAGAGGAGCAAATGAGTCGACACAAAGAAGGCCCCCAATGATGAAGAAGGTGACGCGGGAAAAAATTTTGGGTTGTAGAGAGGGGAGAGTCCACTGCCCCTTACGGAAGGAATTGTCGCTTTTGACCAGAGGGATTGAAGAATACTCATGGAGCAGGAAACAGAAACTGCTGGCTAGGGTAACGGTAAGGAGGCGTGATAGAGGTAATAGAGACACAGGCCAATAAATGATTAGATGCCAAGTGCATTTTTAACCGCAAGCATTCCCGGCGAAATCCTCTCGCCCCCCACTGGAGCAGACAACATACCAGTGAAAACGCCAGAAAATCCAGACCAAGCTCAGCAGGCCAGTATGGATGGCAGCCCCAGTAAATACCCAATAAGCACTAGGAAATACCATAAAACCATAAAAGAGAATCACAAACGAAAATAAGGAAAATATATTACATTGCTATAATATATGCAAATAAAAGGTATAAAGTCCAAATTAAATAGTTTTTTCGAAATCAACTGACCATAAAAAAAAGCCGAGTTTATAGGCCATAATAGAAAGCCACATGAGAGATAAGGGAGAGTAATAAACCAGGGTCCTGCGCACGGTGGCGTCGTGGCGGTGTACCCGGCCCTCGCGTTGCCGCCGCGCATAAGATTTTGGTGATCATTAAAAAAAGGAAGCTTTTATGCTCAGAAATGCAGTAAATTTGAGTTCAGAACTATCAACCACGAGACAATCTAAAAATTTTCAGGGGGGGGCATGCCCCCGGACCCTATCGATGGCTTTGCGGCCTACGGCGCCTGCATCTTGCGACTGTCGTCGCAACTGCATGCGGCCTGCAACTAAAAATCCTGGGCAGCAACCCTGTAAACAACCGGTTACACGATCTATCAAGAGCCATTAACGCCCTAGAGCGGTACAACACTGAAATAGGAAAAATCATGGCCTTTCAGCACCAATTAATAAAGTTTACCTCCTTATTTTGATCCCTCTCTACCGGAATATACTCGCCAGGAGTCCATAGCTCGCCAATATAAGATCACCGCTGTCTCTACGAATGTTCCCTATGCCGATAAAAATCGAGTACTTCTAGGTAATCCTAAGCGCCATATCACCTCAGGTCCACCTCTCCCGCGTTTAGTGTTGGCTAATGTTGCTTCGACAAAAGCTCGTATGTCCTCGTTCACTGTGAGCCTGCTCCCTTGTCTTAAACGGCGTTGTAATATAATGTACTTGCTCCTGCGCTAGTGTTGCTGATTTAACATTCCAT
>NW_014578855.1:18728-34803 GCF_000485595.1 Priapulus caudatus
CTATAGTCTAATATTACTCAATATTACAGGCATAAACGCCTGTTGTTAAAAAATGATCCACTTTTTCATATAACCCACATGATATTCACGTTATTATTGCTTCCAACAAAACTATAGACTAATAGTACTCAATATTATGTAGGCATGAACGCCTGTTGTTAAAACAATGCATCACTTTTTCATATAACCTACATGATATTCACGTTCGAATTGCTTCCAACAAAACTATAGTCTAATAGTACTCAATATTATGTAGGCATGAACGCCTGTTGTTAATTAATTATTAAAATCGTTCGTTTTTTAGGATCTATATTTTACCATGTTGCAGTCCGCTATTTTATAATCAGAATCTGCTTTATAGGATTGTTCTATTTAAGTATCTATATTTTTACATGTGTTGCAGTCCGCTGTTTTATAATCAGCCTTTGTAAATGCGCACGTGAACATTATCTGATGGTAACGTGCGCAATATAAATCAATAAATATTATTATTATATTGTTAAAAAAGAATCCACTTTTTCATATAACCTACATGATATTCACGTTCGAACTGTTTCCAAACAAAACTATAGTCTAATATATACTCAATATTACAGGGCCATAAACGCCTGTTGTTAAAAAATAACTCCACTTTTTATTATGCCCTACATGATATTCAACGTTCGAATTGTTTCCAACAAAACTATTAGTCTAATATTACTCAATATTTTACATGCTTGACGCGCTGTTGTTTAAAATATTAATCCACTTTTTCACATAGCCTAAAACGTTGCATATTCACGTTCGAACTGTTTCCAACAAAACTATAGATCTAATAGTACTCAAGTATTACATGCATGAACGCCTGTTGTTAAAAAATAATCCACTTTTTATATAGCTACATGTTATTCACGCTTTCGAACTGTTTTCCAACAAAACTATAGTCTTAATATTACTCAATATTACAGCGCATAAACACTGCCTCGTTGTTTAAAAGATAATCCACTTTTTCTATAAGCCTACATGATATTCACGTTCGAATGCATTCGCAACAAAACTGATAGTCTAATATTACTCAAGTATGACAGGCATTAAACGCCTGTTGCTTAAAAACAATCCAGTTTTTTTTATATTAGCCTCTGATTCCAGACAGGAACAAGGATAGGCCTTTCCTGCTAACCTTCTCCCAGCGCAGGAAAAAAGCTGTAGCGTCTGGATTCCCTTCGACAACGCCTCTTGATCCAGAACAGGAACAAGGATTAGGCCGCCTTTCCTGACCTTCTCCAGGGCAGGAACAAGGCTGGAGCTTCTTTGTCGTTCCTCGCAACGTCTTCTGATCCAGCAGGACAATGATTAGGCCTTCCCGCTACCTTCTCCAGGGCAGCGAACAAGGCTGGAGCTTCTGGTATCCTCGCCAACGCCTCTGTATCCAGGCAGCGAACACAAGCGATAGGCTTTCCCTGTACCTTCCCCATGCAGAACAAGGCTGCGAGCTTCTGGGATTCCTCGCAACGCCTACTGCATCAGGCAGGAAACAAGCGATAGGCCTTCCCGCTACTTCTCCAGGGGCCAGGAACAAGCGCTGGAGATTCTGGCCGTTTACCTCGCCCAAACGCCTCTGCTTCTGACAGGAACAAGAGGATGCTGGATGCGGTGACTGCAGCATGACGGGTTGTGACAATGTAAAGCATTTGCAAAATTTCCTTGTTGCTGATGTGATGATGTTGTGATGGTAAAATTGCTCGTTGTATGTGGGTATCTTGTTGTAGAGTGTGTGAGTTGCGTTGCTTGCGTGCGCCTGCGTCCCGTGCGATTGTTTGGTTCGTGCGCGCGCGCACGTGCGCCGCTGTGTGTGTGTGCGTGTGTGTGTGCGTGTCCGTGTGTGTGTTATGTGCGTTGCGTGCGTTGTGTGTAATGTATATGTGGGTGTTGTTGTGTGTGCTGTTGTCGTGCGTGACCGCGTGTCCAATTGTGTGTGCGGGTCGTGTGTCCCCGAAGCTACCCGGCGGTGTGTGCGATGCGGCCCGCGCACGTGTGCGATGGTGTACCTGTGTGCGTGTTGTGTTGTTGTGTGTGCCAGTGGCGTGCGTTGCGTGTGACTATGTGCCAGTGCGTTCGTTTGCGACCTGTGTAACATTCATCCTAGGCAGAGCAGAGAGAGAAGAGCAGCCTGTTATTTTGGGAGCTATCTTACATGTTCTTATATACTACAGTATACTTACTCATATTTTAATATGACAATGCTATAATAGCCTGTTAATTGGAGTCTTTTATAATTATGGGTATTTTAATTCCCGTTATTCATTGTTATTCTCGGATGTGGTTTTGTTAAATTCCAGGTGCGCGAAAAAAGCTGCCCGAACGCGAGTTTGCGAAGTTCCGTCAAATTTGCATGCTGTCAACATCTGATTTCCGTTTCAAATTGGAGCATTTTCAGGAGAGGATATTTTGTACTTCGTAATTCGATTGCTATTTAACCATTTGTGTTAAAGATATATGAATATTGTTGATGGATATATATGTAGCAACACTTATCGCTGCCTCAAGGAAGAGAGTGATTTTCTAACAGCTTTTGATCATCACTCTATATACTACGACTTTTCTTCTACATACAGTGATAAATATGTATTATGTATATGTTCGGCATCTTTGTTATAGGATTGCCGTAGTATTACGAAAGGTTAAATTGGCAGAAGAATGTTTGTATAGATTTATTGATTTTCGTGTTTCTGCCCCTGTAACGTCAGTGATCCTTAATTTTCCATTATCCGCTGAGCCCGCGCCCCTCCCCTCCCCTCGTCCTCACGCTCTTCCCCTCTCCCCGCGTTATTTATGATCCATCATTAAAAGCTCAGCCCCACCCCTAAATCTACCTTACCCCAACTTAACCATTTCCCTGACGCCAGCCCCACCCTAAAGCAACCCTACCCCTAACTTACGTTCGTTCCCTCACCGCTCTAATTCCCACCTACCGTATAAATAAACGCCCTCGCCTACGCTTAACCAGCTCCCAGAGCCACCCCCCCCCCCTAACTCGACCCTTTCCCTCCACTCAGGCCCACCCCTAAATTCAAACCCTAACCCACCTTAACCTTTCCCTACTCAGCCCCACCCCTGACTCAGCCCACCCCTTGACTCGCTCCGTCCCTCACTCCAGCCCCTACCTAAAACACCTGTAAGAATGTCACCCTTTGAGATGCGGTGGCTGTCATCGGGTGCCCATGTATTCGTTCATGCAGGGGTGATAGTCGTGCTAGCTGGTGTTGTCGACACCCATTATTTTACCCTGCTTGAAGTAAGCACAGCACTCATGCGGCTGGTGTTAGGTGTGGTGTATGTGACAGAGGGAGGGCGGGATGTATGTGGCGGGTAGGGGTGTTAAGGTTGGATCGGTGGAAGTTTGTGCTCCGCTATGCTTGTTACGCGTGTCTCGCTGTCGTGAACAGGCAATAAATAGCATTTACTGTTTCCGTAGATTGGTGCAAAGAGCACTCGCTTTGTTCCCTTGTATTTTATGTTATTTGGAGATACAACGTATGAAGATTGCTGCACGCCACGGAACACGGCTGGGTTTCGTTAGTGCGCACGTGCCACACGCTATTTCTCTCTCTCTCTCTTCTCTCTCTCTCATCGTCTCTCTATCTATCTATACTCTGTCTCTCTCTCACTCACGTCTCTAAGAAAGAGCCTTAGAGAGATAGGAGAAATATCATAGAGATAGACAGAACGTTCATAGATAGAGATAGAGAGATAGGAGATAGACAGCAGAGAGAGTTGATGTGGAGAGATAGAATAGATAGAATAGATAGATAGAGTGAGAGAGAGAGAGAGAGTGCGAGAGAGGAGAGAGGGGAGAGGGAGAGAGCGAGAGCAGAGAAATAGAGAGAAGAGAGAGAGAGACGAGAGAGAGAGAGAGAGAGCAGAGAGAGAGAGTTAGATACTAGCATACTAATAACTGCAATAAAAAACCATCAATAAAACCAATAAATCTTATTCTTAATTCATCTCTGTCTCTCTCTCACTCACTCCTAAGAAAGAGCTAGACGGAGATAGCATAGATATCATAGAGATAGACAGGACGTCGATTAGATAGAGACAGGAGAGATAGACAGGGAGAGAGAGTGAGTAAGCAGGAGATTAGATAGATAGATAGATAGATAGATAGATAGATAGATAGATAGTATAGATAGATAGAGTTGAGAGAGCGAAAGAGAGCAGAGAGAAGAGAGGTGAGAGAGCAGAGGAGAGAGAGAGAGAGAGAGACGAGACCAACCTAGCGACGACGAGAGAGAGAGGAGAGGAGAGAGAGATTTAGTTAGATTACTAGATAACTAATAACTGATAAAAACCAAATGAACCAACAGAGTTTTAATTGCTTTACCACGACTTATTTTGCCTTACTTTATAAATGTATACGTACAAGCACTCAGATAACAGGAACGTATAGGCCTACTAATCAATACATACAATAACTCAGATAAAGTAATTCAAGTTAGCTTTTTTAGTGAAACATCTATTCTTACTCTCGAAGAACTTTTCAAGGACATCTTTGAAGGACATTATGTTTTTCAATGACAATCTTGTGACAATGTAGTCTTTAGCTTTAGGAGTCATCATATATAACTTAGACTCATATATAAAGTAAAAATGTTTTACACGAGTGCCGACAGCGATTAAACAGTCCGTTATAGCTCGACGATTACAAACGTACACAATTAGTCGTTTCATATTGTCATTCACGTAGATTCATGCTAATCATTCCTGCTAACAATATGTTAAAAGCTTTGAGTGTACATGTATTCACTCAGAACTATTTTATCACACAATTTACCTGTATCACGCAGAAATGTTATTATTTTAACTGCCCCTCCACACTATTGCATTCATCTGATTTTTTCTCCATGAAAAAGACTTGCGCTTTCAGTACATGTATTTGTAGTTGAATTACATGCAATAAAGATTTAATAATATAATAAACAGTTGGTTCTTTATGCTGACCTTTTCATCTGCTGCTGTCAGGCAGTTTACATTAACAGTGAATAAGCGTAATCACTTATTCCTTCTCCCTCTCCGCGGATGGTATCGCTCACGGCGTTCAAGACACGGTGAAAAGTTTGCCTAGCCAATCATGGCCGTAATCATTCCTTCAAATTTTTTCACCCCCCCCCCCCCCCGAGCCCGCAGCACAAAATGCGACCATAACCGCGTGTGCCGCGTCCGTTAGTGTGCGCGATATGTTGTGGTTGTGTGACTGGTCTAAAACGCGTATATATGGCCCTAGCAGTTATATAATAATAATAAATAATATCTGAAACATTAATCATTACTTTGTGTAATGGGCGCTGAAAAGTTAGGTCCACTTTTTCACCGCGGCAGCTGATGCGTCTGGCCATACTATCTGCGAGGGGGGAGGGAAATACTGGGGGAGAGGGCATGTGAGAGCGGGTGAAGCGAAGGAAAGAGGAGAGAAGGTGGAGAGGGGACGGAGGGAGGCAAAATGTATCACGTATGCGCAGAACACACGCACAGACAAACGCACGTACGACAAACACACAGGCACAGATGCACATGTATCCTTCTAATAATAGCTTACTTCTCTCGTCTTCCGCTCTTCCTCTCCCTCTTCCGTGACTCTCACCCTCTCTCTCTCTCCTCTCTCTCTCTCTCTCTCTCTCTCTCTCTCTGTCCCCCTCTCTCCCGCCCAATATTTTCTCTTTACGCACGCACGCACAGTACGCACGCACTCACACACACACACCACACACACAACACACACACACACACACACACACTACACACACACACACACAACACACAGCACAACACACCACACACTCTCTCGTCTCTCTCTCACTCTGTGAAAATATGTATGTATGTATATATATTTTATTTATTTATTTATTTATTTATCTTTCTCCCCCGTCCCTCTTTCCTCTTTGGTCCGCCCTCTCCGTCTATTCATTCGCCCCTCTCCGCTTTTCTTTCCTCGTCCCAACTTCTTACTCCCCCTCTCGCGGATAGTATCGCCCCACGACCAGTCAAGCATGGAAAACTTTTACCAGCAATTGACCGTATCTCAGCCGAAACTTTTTCTCACCCCCCCCCACCCACGAGGCACAAAATGTAATATTACGCCTGTAATACACGGCGCACCGCGCCGCGTGTGACCATACACGACAAAAGAAGCCTGTATTAAGATCATTATGAGTTGCGTTCGTTTGTATTTCACACTGCTCCCAGTTCACATAGTGTGCGGTGTGCCTCGCAGTGTTTCACAGAGCCAAAAACTGCCTTCTTACATGTACGTCTCAACGTCCGAGATGTACTTATCTGCTTACATCTCGTAACGATCATATCCATAGACGTTATTATGCATTGCCATGTGCTGATTACTATGGCGTGTCTTCAGAGCGAAAGCCTTTCAGTTTAAAAAATGTTTTCATGCTACATTTAAATAATGTTTCTTTCCGGTCTTTTTTTTTTTGGTTTCTCTCCGTGTGCGTTCTTTATGTGTCTCTTCACACTTATCCCAAATATGAGAAGGCAGCCATCACACAGCTCACACTTATACGGTTTTTCTGCCGTGTTGCGTTATCATGCCGTGTGTTCTTCACACTACCAGACGGAAGAAGGTAACATCACACAGATCGCACTTATACAGTTCCTCCTTCAGCTGTTGAGGCTTCTCATGTGTCAGTCTCACAGCACCTGACTTTGAGAAGGCAGCATTCACACAGGCTCACACTTATATGGTTTCTCTCCCGTGATGAGTTCTCGATTGTGTGTCTTCACAGTACCATGAATGTTGAGAAGTAGCATCACACAGCTCACACTTATATGGTTTCTCTCCCGCTGTGAATTCTCATGGTGATGTACTTCACACTTATCTACAGGGAGAACGGTAGCATCACACAGATCGCACTTATACGGTTTCTCTCCGTGTGAGTTCTCATGTGTGTCTTCACAAGTAACAGAATGTAGAAGGTGCATCACACCAGCTCACACTTATATGGTTTCTCTCCCGTGGAGTTCTCATGTGTGTCTTCAATCACACGCCGATTGTGTAAATGTAGCATCGCACAGATCGCACCTTATACGGGTTTCTCTCCCGTGTTGAGTTCTTCATGTGTGTCTTCACATTAATTCGCGACAAGGAGAAGGTAGCATTCACACAGATCGCACTATATGAGTTTCTCTCCCGTCGTGCCAGTTTCCATGTGTGGTCTTTTCACACTACTTAGACAGGAGAAGCAGCATCTACACGATCACACTTATATGTGTTTTCCCGGAATGAATTGTCACGTATTCCATCGCCTGGCTTCAAGGAGGCTTGTCACGTACTGGGTCACCATGCGTGAGATTTTCGTCCCCTGTCTATGCTGCTGAAGTTTACGATTTCACGTGTTTTGCTTCGAAGACGGCCCTCTGTCGACACGTAGAATCAAGATCCTATGTAGGCTCTCCTACATATCAGTTCAGAGAATGAGAGATGCATGCGTGTGACTATGTAAGTTTGCACAAATGCTGCTTGCTTGACGTAGAGCAACAAAATCAAGCCCTATTCATGTTCCCAAAATCAGCTGTTAGTTCTTTAATATATAAACATTTATGGAATTATAAATATGCTGAACTATCACTGATAACATTCAGCTTATCCATCTTCCAGCTCGCTCGGCTATTGCGTACGCCGTCTGGTCTTCCCTATCGACTTAAAATCACATCACACATTAATAAGCGTTACATTTTTATTGTAGATAAGCTATTCTAAACGCATCGCCTGCTCAGTGTTGTTGTACACTGTAGATTCTGTGATACGGCTAAGTTATTATGCAAGATTCTTTTGTTTGTAAGAAAGGAAGCTTTCTAGTTGGTCATGTGCTTACACAATCAGCATCAATCCACAACTTACACGAGCCAAATATAGTATGTAATATCAACTAAAATAATGTCATTGCAAGACCATCTTTAAAAACCTCACATAGAGATGTTCATCTTCTTATTCGATACTTCTGGCTTGATTATTGATCTCTCTTGCTGCGTACCCGTATTGGTTTCTGTTATAAAAAAGACTAACATGGCGGTAACCACGTTGCTCAGTCGGAAAATGCTCAGGGACACGCTTGTAAGAGAAAATCCTGAGCACTCTATTTACTCTAACTTCTAAGGAGTCGTAACAGAGGTAGTCAAAAGCTCTGGATATATATTACATTGTATAATATATGCAAATACAAGAGGTATAAAGTCCAAATTAAATAGTTTTTTTCGAAATCACTGACCATAAAAAGCCGAGTATTATAGCCATAATAGAAAGCCACATGAGAGATAAGGAGAGTATAACTATAAACACACCGGGTTACACAATGTATGGAGTAGGTAGAAAGGAAAGAACAAGGGGGTTGACTTTTCATAGCAGTTCTAGAAAAACTAAGAAACATTACAGTGATCGTCAGAGAGGTTTATGAACCAAGTGAGCAACTGTGGCTATAGTGACTGATAACCATAGAGTGAAAATGAGAATAGGTCTCACATATAGTTTGCAAGAATCAAGATCACAGATTGAGGATATAAGAAATCAGTTTATGACAATTAAAGAAGAGATAGTACTTACCATCTTCTCAACAGAATCAGATGTGTATTGTTTTGGGGGATTTTAATGTTAAAGAAGGAAATTATTTACCTGGGAATAACAGAGACATAACTCCGGGAGGAAAGATTGCACTTGTGCGCCCGGCTAGACTTGTGACAAGGCTAAACCTAATAAAACGTAATAAACTCCATCTTTTGAACAAAAGTGGTAAATGTGAGGGGCTGTGGACCAAGCAGCAGGATGACAAACAATCTATTCTAGATTATGTTTTAGTGGATAGTGAATTAGAAAGGAAAGTAACTAGGATGATAGTCGCTGAAGAAAGGAACTGGTGCCTGTGTCGTTACGAAGATACAAAAAATAAAGATTGCAAAACCACATACAGTGACCACAACACAATTGAAGTATGTATGAGTCTTGCACCGAAAAGAAATAGTCTGCATACAAGTACAGAACAAGGAGAAGAGAGGGAAGACAATGGATATAATAGCAGAAACCAAACAGGACTTAGAAAGTGGAAGGAAACCAATAACAATAGTTTAAATTTACAGAAAATTTGGATGGGACCGGGCACACTGATATCAAGGTACAGAAATTGGTTAAGTCAGCTGAAGAAAAAATATACAGTATTGCTTTCAAAAGAATAGAAGCAAACAAGTACCTTAAGTTTAGGAGGGAATGTTCCCCCTTCTTTTACACCTCTTGACCTTTGACCTTTGACCCCAGCATCGACATCCCAACTCGTTTTCGGATTACCCCCCCACGTCCCGTATATCGTGACCGTACTTCGAGCGGTTAAGATTTGTGCCCAACTGTTGATGGACAGACAGACGGACGCACGGACGCATGCTCATGCAATTCTACAAGCTGCATCTGACTATGTCAGATGAGCTAATAATTACGAATTAAAGAATTATATTACGTCAATGTCCTATGAGGATTCTCGTTTTTTGTTTAAATGCAAGACATTAATGTTGGAGACCGGTCCAAATTTCATGATCGATCATGGGTTTTACAAAACGACCGATGATCAATTAATCATTGATCATTTTAGATTGCGGAGACGACGCGGTGACGCCGCGTCATCGTCAACACAACCGGTGTATTGCAAAGAAATATTGACATTATGTATGTGTAGCTAGTATTTAATGATAAGTAAATTAAGGATACTGTTAGGGTTACGAACGAGTGACACTCTAAAGGCCAAGACACACTGCAGTGACAGCGACCGACCGTAACGACAAACGACTTTTCAGAAAATTAGAAAAATATTGTTTCCTATGAGCCATTGCACACACACGCGACAACGACCGGCGACAACCTCGACGACAAAAATATTTAGAAACGTTTCTATTCTCCAGCGACACTTTACAAATAGCCAATCGCAGCCGTTTCCATCGGCACTTGACATAACGATTACGTCATAAATAACCCATAATGCTAGCCAAGACGTAGACTGGTCTCCAGCGCTAAACTCGCGCAGCATGTAACAAACAATGGGGCCGCGAACCAGTCTAACCAAAGCGTGCAAGCTGTGGCAAGCTAGACCTATGATATTCAACCAAGCGGATTGCTAACTCGCCGCATACAGGCGAATGTGACCGGTGGCGCTGTGAAAAACCTGGAGCACTGATACGCGCAGTGTATGTGAACTTACAGTCGTAATGCAGAGATAGCATTTTGGCATGTTTTCGCAAAGTAAACATCTGGTTCAAGTATCACAAGATTTGCCGACAAATATCCATTTTATCATTTATTTTATATTTTCTTTAATTTATAATATCAAGTATTCTCTGATATATAATTAATTTGTATTTTTCTTATCGCATGACATTGCCTTGTTTAATATACTAGTTTACTGCATAAATAACTACATCTATATCTAACGAAGTTAGTCATGCTTAGCAGCTATATTGTATACAGCTTTCGTATTACTAGTCTCACTCTTACTCATATCATATACCATATACTGCATCATACTTACTCTCGCTAGTAATACTGCATATAGTATTGATATATTTTATACTGTATATGCTGGTAATTAGTATTCAGTAAGATATAATTATTTCTCTTGCAGGGGCTTTGAAACATTAGCAATAGGCGCAAATAGCATTGGAGCAGAACCTTTGGATCACCAGGCACTTGGAAACGTCTCAATAAAAAGTAATGGTAAATTAACGACGAAATGTACCAAAGTCTTAAATGTTTCTCGGTTTACGGCCGCACTCCTATTTCCCGCTATAGATCACTGTAAATTGGCGTTCAAATGCTCATTCGTGCAACACACAAGTACAGAACCGCACGCGCCCGCCTGTGCTGCGTGCCAAACAACATGAATAATCTTGAGAACTGGTGGAGGAAAGGGGGAGAAGGGAAAAGCTGGTGGGGAGAGTGAGGGGGAGAAGTGAGAAGCTGTAAGAGAAGGAGGAGGGGGAGAAGCTGGTGGAGAAGAAGGAAGGGGCAGAAGCTGCTGTGGTGCAGAAGAGGGTGGGAGAAGGGAAGAAGACTGGTGGGAGAGGAGGAGCGGGAGAAGCTGGGTGGAGAGGAGGAGGGGAGAAGCTGGTGGCAGAAGGAATCCTCCTCCTTTCTCCACCACCTTCATCCTTCTCCCCCTCCTCCTTCTCTACCTAGCTTCTCCTCTTCTCCCCTCCTCCTCACGCAGTTCTCCCCTTCCTTGCTTCTCCTCCAGCTTCTCCTTACTCCCCCTCCTCCTCCACCACACTCTCTTTCTCCCCCTCCTTCCTTCTCCACCAGCTTCTTCCCCTCTTCTCCACACTTCTATCCTTTTCCCTTCCTCATTCTCCCCTCCTTGGCTCTCCACCAGCTTCTCCCTTTTTGTTTCCCCGCCTTCTCCACCAGCTTCTCCCCTCCTGCCTTCTCCACCAGCTTTCTCCCTTCTCCCTCCTCTTCTCCACCAGCTTTCTCCTTCTTCCCCTCCTCCGTTCTCCACCAGCTCTCCCCTTCCTCAATACACCACATCTCGCTTTTACCCTCCTCGCTTCTCCACCAGCTTTCTCCCCTCTTTCTCACACCTGTTCTCCCTTCGCCCCTTCCTCATTCCCCCTCTCCCCTTCCTCCTCCTCCTTCTCCCTTCCTCCTTCTTTACAGCTTCTCCCCTCCTCCTTCATTCCAGCTTCTCCCCTTTTCTCGCTCTTCCACCAGCTTCTCCACCGCTTTCCACCTTCCTCCTTCATTCACCAGCTTCTTCCCCTCCTCCTTGTCCACAGCCTTCTCCCTTCATCTTTTCCACCAGTTCCCGCTTCCTCATTTTCACTTAGCTTTCTCACCTACTCCACCCTGACTAGTACTACTCTAAACTTCCTCTTCCAATTCCCATCCCCCTCCCATACACGCTCCTTTGCTCCTTGCTTATCCAGAACTTTGGGTATTTAGTGTGCACAACTTAATCGTACACAAGACGAGCTCGTCACTTGGTCGGTCGGGTCGGGGCGGCCGCGGGCGGCGGCTTCTCCGCACTATTTCGCCACGACACGGCCACAGCCCGCTCTCCTCCTCTCCAACTTATAATCTACCCATTCGTTAATTAATTCTTCTGGATCGAAATTCTTCCACCTACTCCAAAAACACTACTCCTCACTATTATCGGCAACTTTGATGCTTTAGCCACTGGCGTCACTATAATAACTTTAATATAATAAAGATTTTACTTATAGAGCTCAGTGTGCTTAGGGGTGTCTATATTTCAAGCCGGTACGGGGAGATTTAGGTACGCACTATACTTTGTACTATTAGTGACGTAATCCATGCGTCAAATAAACTCAATATTCACAGAGAGTATAGCTAAGACATTGTGTCTATATATCATAGAACTCATATGTAATAATATCTATATATCTATAATCTAGATATAATCTATAATCTATACCTAATCTATAATCTATATCTTTATTCTATCTACAATAGTTGTATTTCTAGAATATATTATGCAAATGATCTCCATTACCGGCTCATTGAATTCAACTCTGTAAATAGTGCTGCAGTTTACTTGACGCACGATTAGTCAATATAGCAAATAATAAAATTCTATATCGCCTGCGCGGAAGTTGAATTACAAATGAACTTAAATTCTAAACATTCTAGATACCTATAGCACATGTCTTAGCTATTACTCTCTGTGAATATTGAGTTTATTGACGCCGGATTAGTCAATATATTTTGGCAAATATATAATGCGTACCGCTAAAGTCTCCCGCGTACCGGCTACCCGTGTGCTTTAAGCACTTAGCCATGCCAACCATTTATCTATTAGTTCGCCTAAGCCGCGTATCAGTCTCGGGTCGCGCCACGTCACAACACTGCGTTTCAAGCGGCCACCCGTGAGTTTCAGCAATCATCCCTTGGTTCAGTATCTATGCTAGACACAGTACGTACACGGCTACAGTACATGATAGTTTGCCTGCGTTATATTTCTTACTTTATTATACTTATCCTCCTTATACTAGAGAAGTTTTTGCTCCGCTCTGTGATTTAAAAGCGCAGCATGAGTTCTTGCCGTTTGTTTATGTTGATGATTGGGGGCTGTACCACGTGTGGGGTGGATGTGCGGCGCGGGTCGGTGAACTCTTGACCTAACATCGCTCGCATGTTGTGCTAGGTCTGGTTTGAGGCCAGTCCAAGTTGAGTATGCGTACTCGATCGTCCGATTTTCTACTCGATTAACAACTCGGCAGCCCCAAACGAGTAGGGTATGACGGAGGGCGGAAGATTGGATTGATCTGGAATCACCTTACTTCAAGACATGGCTGATCTAGATTTATAAGGCTTTGACTGTGTGAAGGATATAGGTAGGAGGCGACGGAGGCGTGAGGAGGACGGGGGTTGGACTTGTGTAGGTGGTCTGAGGAGAAAAAGAAGGAGGACTTTGGTTCACATCTATAGGATAATGCGCTTGAATATGGGATATCTAAATAGGCCGTGGTCTACTGCCGACCGGTTCCGGACAATGGAGCCGACTAGGTTAACACTTCGGAAATCCAATCTCACACAGTGATCCTGCAACTCACGTACACGCATGATTGGGGTCGACTAACGGGACGCTCGGCTGATTGCGAGTGCATGTGCTGTGTGTGCGTGAGAGCAGAGAGGACAGAGAAAGAGAGAGAGAGAGAGCGAGAGAGAGAGAGAGAGAGAGAGAAAGAGAGAGAGAGAGAGAGAGAGCTAGAGGTGTGTGCGCACGCGCGCGCGTGTGTGAGAGAGAGACAGAGAGAGAGAGAGCTGTGCGTGTGTGTGTGTGAAACTGAAAGAGAGAGAAAGAGTGAGAAAGAACGGATGAAAGGATAGACGGCAGCAGTGCATATATTGTATATTTTCGGCAATCAGCAGAGCTCCCCGTTGCGCAATCATGCGTGTACGTGAGTCGCGTGATCACTGTGTGAGTGGATGTCGGATGCGTAGCCTGGAGGCTAGGCGACCCACAGGCACTTGGAACGTCTCAATTTAAAAAAAAATCGTAAATAAGCACGAAATGTATTTAGTACCAAAGTCTTAATGTTTCTCCAATCTTTCGCCTATTATTGCCGATAATTACCCGTAAATGACGGTCAAATGCTCATCTGCAACACACAAGTACCCCACACGCCCGCCCTGTGCACAAACAACATGAATAAGAGAGCAGGTAAGAAAGTGTGATCGCAAAATTCGCTCGACGCTCGCTTCATTTCACACGACTACAGAACGAAAACACACCAAACAGCCTCCATCTTGGTGTCTATCTGTAGCTAAATAATCACTTGTTCGAATTATAACTCTGTCCTTTGTTATTACCTACTCCCGCCAGAGATATCTCGTGAAATCCTGCAGGAAATGTTCTCTCTGTAAAAATGTAAAGAGGATGAGATGTCCGTTTATACACGAGTAATGGGGTGCATTGCATGCTGTTGCGAGGCCCGCCAAGCCAAGCATAATGCGTGCAGGCATGATGTCACACACACACGACTACAGTGATTGATCGAAAGTAGCGCCGTTAGGGATTTACGGATGATATGTACGTCCTCTTCACATTTTCACGGAGAGAACATTTCCTGCAGGATTTCACGAGATATCTCTGGTGGGAGTAGGTAAGAACAAAGGGCAGAGTAATAATTCAAACAAGTGAACATTTAGCTACAGATAGATCCCAAGATGGAGGTTGTTTGGTGTGTTTTCGTTCTGTAGTCGTGTGAAATGAAGCGAGCGTCGAGCGAATTTTGCGATCACGCTTTCCTACCTGCTCTCTTATTCATGTTGTTTGTGCACAGGGCGGGCGTGCGGTGTACTTGTGTGTTGCAGATGAGCATTTGACCGGCATTTACGGGTAATTATTGGCAATAATAGTCAAAATAGCGTAGAGAAAAATTAAGACTTTGGTAGTAAATACATTTCGTGTTTACATTTTTTTTATATTGAGACGTTCCAAGTGCCTGTGAGGCGACCGGTTCCGGACGCGTAGCCACTTCGTATAAATAAACATACGTCTAAACAGAGGAATTGCTCGGACCTGTGATTGGTGGATAAAAATAGAATTCGTGACGTTTTGTTTCATCGGTCATAGCCGCGCGTGTATTAGCCTATACGCTAAGCAATTTGCTAATTAATTAGACTAATCGTACCTCAATAGACTCAAAATTCACAGAGATTAAGGCTAAGACATGTGTCTATAATAGCTAGAATTTATAGAAATGTAACTCAAATCGTTCGCGCCATATGATAGTTAGAACACGTTCCTACCGGCCATATAGCCGCACGTATATTATTAGCCTATGAGCGATACCGCGCAGCGCGCATGCATATTTGCTAATAATTAGACTAATCGCGCTTCAATAGACTCATAATTCGCAGAGATTAAGGCCAAGACATGTGTCTATAATAGCTAGAATTTATAGAAATGTAACTCAAATCGTTCGTGCCATATGATAGTTAGGCTCATAGGGTTTATGTCCCCCAGTGTACTGCCGGAACGTACCCTGGGTACGGTCCGGTATACCGAAACGTACCCTGGTGACTATTTGATATGGTTAGAGTTAGGATTAAGGTTAGGGTTAGGGAGTAGGCGTAGGCGACTCCCTAGACTCGTTAGAGGAGTAGGCGAGGTACGGTCCGGCATATTAGATAGTACCAGGGTGCGTTCCGGTATACCGGACCGTACCCAGGGTACGCTCCGGCAGTACCCCAGGGGACATAGACCCTCTCAGCGATAGTTAGTACACGTTCCTACCGGCCATAACATAATAGCGTATGCGGCGGGAGTGGGCGGGGTCAATTTTTATTCTTAAATAACAGGCCGGAGCAATTCCTCTGTTTAGACGCATGTATTATATAAGGCTGTGTCTCCTGCAACGGTACCGTCGCCGATTATTTTTCTCTTAAAGTCACGGTACTGACGGTACTGACGCCTGATTGGTTGAGCTTGTTTTCTTGCGATATACATAGCACATCCAAAATTTTAATTCAATATGTGGCAGCAGCGCAACGGGTAGTGCGCTTGCCCCAAGTATGAATGGTCGCGGGATC
>NW_014578855.1:35017-37170 GCF_000485595.1 Priapulus caudatus
TAGGGTTAGGGTTAGGGTTAGGGTTAGGGCTATCGTATATATCGTATAAAATCGTATATATAATATCGTACCAAAAGCAACGGTAGTTATTATTCGCCGATAGATGGCGCTGGCATCACTACCGTGAGTTGAAGAGAAAAAAATTCGGCGACGGTACCGTTGCAGGAGACACAGCCATTATATAAATAAAGGGGAGTCCATTGAAGACTGGAAATGTGACGATCCCAAGTTACTTCCGACCACGTGAGGAAATTGCTAAAATATAGGGATCAAATAATAAGATTAGCAGAATTAAACGCTGGAAGTACAAAATTAATGAAAATGATGAGATGAAAGTTCACATTCCCAGAATATCCTCGCACCTTCCCCAGGGCAGAAGTGGGTGATGCATTGTGAAATACAAATTACAAATACAAGAGTGGGACAATATACGATACGATACGAACTGGATTAATCTTGACTTCTACTTTAATTCGGCACAGTTCATTAGAGTCCTTTTCGTCTTCGATATAGTCCCTTGGACTTTTGAAGACTATTACTTACGAGGTTACGAGGAGTTCTCAGTTCCTGAAACTACTTTCACTCACAAAGGGAGTGAGGCCATTTGCATTGTCGTGCGCGCCATCTAACGAGCAATTAAATAAACAATTCGGACGGTGCTTTAGTGGCGACGTCATAATTCCATCGCAGTTATCTAATAATGAACATAAATTAATCATAGCAATCTACTACATATACATAAAGCCAATATACATACAGCGGTGTACTCCGTATACGGAATAATCTTTAAAGTCCAATTTACTATACCAAACACGGGAAGATTCAAAAGCTAGTCAAAATCGATAGATCAATACAGCGGCCGGATTGCAGTAGAAAAGTTTGAAGTACAAGGGAAGTAACCAGAGAAGAAGGAAGACAATATATAATGGCAGTAGCGAGAAAAATCCTCACATGGTTATATTCATGATTATTTTTTTTAATTTATTATTAAATTTATTTATATATAGGGGCAGAGAGAGAAAGTGCAGAGAGAGGAAGAGAGAGAGAGGAAGAAAGAGGGGCCAGAGAGAAAGGAAGAGAGAAGGGGCATAGATAGCAAGAGAGATGGGCAGAGACAGGAAGAGAGCGGAGACAACGAGAGGAACAGAGAGAGAGAGGAGGAGACAGAGGGAAAGAAAGAGGGAGGAAAGCGAGATGAAGAAAGAGAGAGAGAGACAGCGAGAGGAAGAGAGAGGGAGAGAGAGGAAGAAACGGGGGGCAGAGAGAGGAAAAGAGAGAAGGGGAACAGAGAGAGGAAGAGAGGGGGTAGATAGAGAGAGAGAGAGAGAGAGAGAGAGAGAGAGAGAGAGAGAGAGAGAGAGAAAGAGAGGGGGTAGAGAGAGAAAGATGTAGGGGAACAGAGAGAGGAAGAGAAAGAAGGGAACAGAGAGAAAGAGAGGTGGCAGAGAGAGAGAGAGAGGGGGGCAGAGCTAGGGAGAAAGAGAGAGAGAGAGAGAGAGAGAGAGAGAGAGAGAGAGAGAGAAAGAGAGAGTCAAAGAGAGGGGAAGAGAGAGGGAGAGACAGCGAAAGGAAGAGAGAGAGAGGGGCAGAGAGATGAAGAGAGAGAGAGAGAGAAAGAAAGAGCGAGAGGCAGAGAGAGAGAAAGAGAAAGAGAAAGAGCGAGAGACAGACAGAGGGGGCAGAGCGAAAGAGGGAGGGAAACAGAGCAAGGAAGTGAGAGGGGGCAGAAAAATAGGAAGAGAGAGGGGCAGAGATAGGAAGAGAGATGGGCAGAGACAGGAAGAGAGCGGGGACAGAGAGAGGAAGAGAGAGAGAGAGAGAGAGGAGGAGAGAGAGGAGGAAGAGAGATGAAGAGAGAGAGGGGGATAGAGAGGAAGAGAGAGAAGGGAAGAGAGAGAAAGGGGACAGAGAGAGAAAAAGAGGGGGTAGAGAGAGAAAGAGAGGGACAGAGAGAGGGGGGCAGAAAGAGAAAGATGGAGGGGAACAGAGAGAGGAAGAGAAAGAGGGGGGGACAGAGAGAAAGAGAGGAGGCAGAGAAAGAGAGAGAGAGAGAGAGAGAGAGAGAGAGAGAGAGAGAGAGAGAGAGAGAGAGAGAGAGAGCGAAAGAGAGAGAGAGAGAAAGAGAGCTGAAGAGAGAAAAAAGATCACGGCAA
>NW_014578855.1:41265-53163 GCF_000485595.1 Priapulus caudatus
GGGCCTGGTCAGACGTTTTCGATGGGACCAAATTGGCTCGTGCTAACTCGGCACGGCCCCGAAAACCTGACCGTGTGAACGCTTGGCTTGAGCCAAATTTGGCGCGGGCCTAACGCACTTTATATCGAAGACGAAAAAAGACAGAACGAATAAAAGGATCAACACTGCAAGGCGCGTTCACACGGACGTTTTTAGCCCTAGCCTAATTAGGTCCACGCCAAATTTGACGAAAAGAGACAGAACGAATAAAAGGATCAACACTGCGGATCGCAGTGGAAAAAATTCCCTTCCTCTTTAGTTGGTAACTTGAAGAGAATTACAATACGGAATGACGGAGACAACAAAACTAAACTTAAAGGAATCCTCTGAAGATGGCGTGTGTCGAAAGTAACGATGACCCTCGATGTGCGGCCACGTATTGTGGATCGAAAGAGAGTTACGTGGCTAGCATCTCTACTTAATCGTGTTGTAGCCCCTTGATCTGATACAGCTACTAGTGTTACTGCCCCACATGCTCAGCTTATATACCAAACGAAATCACGTAATGCTGGTATGAGTACATGCACAGAAACTAACGCTAACAGTATAACATTAAGTAACGGTAAACACCAACATTGTTGGCAACAACAGTGTGCGTCAGTAAATGTAAAATCAGTAACATACTAGTACAATGTATATTATACTATTAGATGCAGACAACGAATTAACGTGTTGTTGTTGTTGTCTGTTGTTGTTGTTGTTCTTGTGTTGTAGTTCAACTTGTTGGTGGTGGTGTTGATAATCCGACCAGCAGTGCAAAGCTATCAACTGAAGTTTTGAAAATCAGCTTTGAAGTTTGAGTGTGGTTAAGAGATAAGCTAGGTGGTCGGCAGATCGGATAGATCAGCAGAGAAAAAGGGCGCGCTTTCTCGTGAACTCTGTGGCGTCATACATTTAGCAAGTGATTCGCCAAAGTGAGCGAAGTCAATATTATTTAACCAACAAGCACTAATCTAAATTCCATATATTATCAATCAATAACTTATAGGTACTAATATTTGGGTAAATTGAAATTTGAATCAAGTGCATAAAAAAAGAAAAAAAGTCAGGAATCAAAATCACTGCTGGTGGAAATTTCCCGCCTAAATTTAGAACGGGCTATTGCACAGTGTGCGTGTTGTAAACTCACTATCCTACTAACACAGCCGATTGTGTGTCACCGGGGCGGCTGCCGGGACGAAGACTAAGTAAGTAAATAATTAATACATAATTAAGGATTTAGATTAAAATTTTGTTTGCCGCGTCTATTTGCACAAGAGCAGAGGGTGGGGACTTGACAGCAGTGTATGTAGGGTTGTAAACACCTAACTAAATAATCTATAGGGCGCTAGACGGGGAGCAGACACAGAGTACTAATAGTAATACCCTACAAGTACAAGAAAATAAAACTTCACTTGTCGTTCGCCTGCACACTAGCTATGTCGGCGGAGGATAATGAGACAATTGCCAGTAGCGGTGGCAAACACGATGAAGGGGAAGTCAACCTATGTGGTATATGCAACATGGCATATACTGAGGAAAAAATGGTGAGGTGCAATGACTGTGAAGGCTGGGTTCATAATCAGTACACCATGTTTCCTGGGTACCAACTCTAAATATTAGAAATGACTACTAGGAAATACACTTGCCCCATCTGTGCAGAAAATAAATATGGCATAATAATTCAATCCCCCAAACAACAAAGTATAGGAATATAAGAGAAAGTGGGGAGAAAATAAAAAATAAATGTGGAAGAACATGCACATGTGCGTGTGGAAGAATAAGCACATGCATTATTGTTAATATTGTTAATTTTGGAGCTCAGACTGCGGATTCCCTCATTTTGCTGCGGACTCCCGCTTTTTGAGGGTAGGGTAGGGTAGGTACTGATAAACTCACTGGCAACCGAATCAAGTGCGCCCTCCTGCCACCGCGTTCGCGCTCAGAGCATCTATCTAGGATACTACTAATACAGATCTAAAATCTATGATCTAGGCTTTGCTATACCTACTGGTAGTACAGTAATAAAGATACAGCTGTGTAACTTTCATGACTTCGCTATATTAACATATTTCATGGATATGCGTCGAGCGCGAGCGTAGTGGTGGTGGTAGCGGGAAAGTAGGGGGAGGGGGCGGGTGGAAGGGAGCTCTAATAGCAAAAGCAGTTGCCGCGAGATGGCGCGTGCAAGTGTCATCAATAATCAAAGATGGCATCACCCTTCATTACAGTGTGCTACTCAGGGTGCTAATACAGACTGCTTTAGAAAATAATATCATTTAAGGAGCGTAAACCTTGTTCAACAAACATTTGCCTTTGCAATTGAACTGTGCAAGTGTAGCCTCACATCCACAATAGCAAAAGCAGTTCAGTCTTTTGTTAACAGTCAACAAATCCATGTTTAACCCTCCTCCTAAGGGTCAATCGGTTATCTGATACTTACTCTTCGCATGTCAGCAGAAAGTACATTTCATGGTCCTTTTAATAAAGCCATAATGTTTATGAATTGGATCGTTATGAAAGTTGCCACGAGATGGCGCGTACGTTTAAGCGTCTCAAGATTAAAGATGGAAGCTCCCATCGTACGTAGTAGCAACAACTATTTGCAAGACAGAATAGGTAAGCACTCATTCATTGGAGCACTCCATTGGAGCACTCATCCATTGGAGCACTCATTCATTGGAGCACTCATTGGAGCACTCCGTTGGAGCACTCATCCATTGGAGCACTCATCCATAGGTAAGCACTCATCCATTCCTACGCAAGCCTACAGGCTGAAATAGAGAGCTGCCACCTGTAACTAATTACCGCAGGCAAAAACTACACAGTACTATCACCACCACATGCACTGGCAGTGGCCACTGGCAGTGGCATAAGTTACATGTAACACACTGACAGTACAGAATGCCATAGAAATTAAACGATTTAAGGAGCATAAACCTTCTTCAACCAAATTTTGCTTTTGAAATTTCACTGTGACATTGTAGCCTCATACATCCAGGCATGTATAGATTCTACTAGCAAACCCGGCAGTCAAATTCTTTCTAACAGTAAACAAATCCATGTTTAACCCTCCTCTTGAGGGTCAAAAGATTATCCGATACTTACTCTTCGCATGTCAGCAGAAAGTACATTTCATAGGCCTTTCAATAAAGCCATAAAAATGCTAGGTCACTGCTGAAACAACAAGTGCTGCGGAGCGACAGCGCTCATCTAACGTCTACTACGGTGACTCTGTGGTGGAGTGGTGGGATTCTAATAAACCCTGTTAGTCCCAAATGTGTTCACATACACACCGAAACAGTGGAATGCACAGGGATGGTATCAGGAACCTTCTCAAAGAAATGTTCGTTGGGATCATTATGAAAGTTGCCACGAGATGGCGCGTACGTTTAAGTGTCTTCAGATTAAAGATGGAAGCTCCCATCGTACGTAATAGCAATAACTATTTGCAAGACAGAATATAAGTAAGCACTCATCCATTTACCTACGCAAGCCTACAGGCTGCAATAGAGAGCTGCCACCTGTAACTAATTAACGCTAGAGCAAAAACTAACACAGTACCACACCACATGCACTGAGTGGCCACTGGCAGTGGCATACGTTACATGTGTGTATGTAACATACTGACATTACAGAATGCCATTAGAAATTTTAACCGATTAAGGAGCATAAACTTTCTTCAACCAATTTAGCTTTTTGAAATGAATCACTGTGACATTTGTAGCCTCATACATCCAGGTATGTATTAGATTCTACAGCAAATCCAGCAGTCAAATTCTTTCTAACAGACAGTAACAAATCCATGTTTAACCCTCCTCCTGAGGGTCAAAAGCTTGGATTCGACACTTACTCTTCGCATGTCAGCAGAAGGGTACCTTTCATGGTCCTTTCAATAAAGCCATAAAAAATGCTAAGTCACCGCTGAACAAAAAAGTTTTTCAATCGTCGTTCCAGACCATGTCCTCAGAAATGCCTATGAAATCTGCCCTGATACCCATGACCCTTTGACTTGTTGACTTCCCAATTTCGCACAGTGATGGCTCTTTCCTACCATGATGCTAATACCCGACTATCACGAGCCTGATCGAAGCCGTTTAGATTTGTGCGCCGCACTTCTGCATTTCCTCCCTATACCTTAAGTTAAGGAGGAATGTTTCGCCCTTCTTTTACAATCTTGACCTTTGAACTTTGCCCCCAACTTCGACATACCAACTCGTTTTGACGATCCCCCCGATGCCTTGCCGAATATCGTGACCGTACGTCGCAGCGCGTTAACAATTTGTGCCCAACTGTTGACGCCACGGGAGGACGATCATGCCGATTCGACAAGCTGGCATCTGCACTATGTCAGATGGGAGCTAAAAATATTTCAATCGCTCCAGTCAGACCATAATCCTCAAAAAAAATGTCTAAAATCTCCCCTGTGACCCCATTGACCTCTTGACCTCCAATTCTCGGCACAGCTGATGGCTTTCTTACATGCAGGCGTTCTTCCCTACGTGCGCAAGAAACACTCCCCCCTTTTCAACTGTTGCGCCCCGTTTAAATTAACCTCGCCCCGATTTAAATTCTAACACAATAAAATTGCCAGGCGGGGAATCGATCGTCAAGATTCCCATTCGACCAGGACACCCGGCCACGTGTATTTTACCCTGCCAG
The DNA here is from genome assembly GCF_000485595.1 of Priapulus caudatus. NCBI lineage: Eukaryota > Metazoa > Priapulida > Priapulimorpha > Priapulimorphida > Priapulidae > Priapulus > Priapulus caudatus. The sequence continues at coordinate 45,946 of NW_014578855.1, forward strand.
GCATTCACTGCCAGGATCAATACAACAAGTACAAAACAGTCAACCTGTCCACACCCCAACACTAACTGTTACACCAAACTCGTGCTATTCTTATATAATACAAGAACCCCAATTATACCGTCTATGTTGTTTTGGTGGCGATTTTACGCCATTAATTAGTCGTACGCGTAAAAAACACGGCCCCCCCCAGACCCTTTTAGTTTCCCCCATCTCCTCCCCCCATCCCTGTTTAAATTTCATCCGTGAGAACTGCATGGTGATGCAATACACCGAATAATCACAAGCCTAGGTCTGTTAGCCGTTCAGATTTGTGCCGCATTCCGTATTTCCTCCTATACCTTAAGTTAAGGGAGAAAATATCCCCCTCCGTTTTACATCATCTTGACCTTTGACCCTTGACCCCCAAATTGAGTCATCCAAGTTCTTTTTCACCGATCCCCCCCGGACGTCCGGAATTCATACAGTAATTGCTTTCAAAGAATAAGATGCCAAACAAGCCTACCTTATTAAGAGGGAATGCTTCCCCCTTTTTACACCTCTTGACCGTTTGACCTTTGGAACCCCCGCATTGGATAACCACCATACCCCCCCCACGTCCCGATATCTGACCATACTCCCGAGCTAAACAAATTCTATGCACATCGGCAACGTGGACAAGCGCGCTCATGCGATTCAACAAGCTGCCATGCTAGGACTTAATTTTAATTACTATAGATGAGCTAATAATACAGATTTAAATAATTTTATTTATTACTGTCAGATGTCCTATGAGGGGATTCCTTGTTTTGTGTTCTTAATGCAAGACATTAGTGTTGAGACCATCAAAACACAGTTTTACCAAAACGACGATACATTAATCATCGATCATAACCTGACGACGCCACACAACGTTGGCGGATAGGAATATTGACATTATGTATTTTTGGCTGACGTTAGTATTTAATAGTAAGTAAATTAAGTACTAGTCTCCTTGACGGGTAACATAAAGGCCAAGACACCTGCAGAAGGACATTTCGACCGACTGTAACGACAACGACTTTTCAGAAAATTAAGAAAACTTATTGCTATTCCTATGAGCCCCATTGACACACAACGCCGACAACGACCGGCCGACAACCTTGACGACAAAAAACAAATCATCCATCGACTAATCCACACACTTACCACACCTTTTTAAAAATAAGCACACTAATGACGGGTGTGACTGTATATATATTACTTGTACATCTATATATAATGGCTTTGAATATGCGAGATATATTAAATTAAGGCCTGGTACGCGACCGGTTCCGGACAAGGAGCCGCGTTGCTAGGTTACGACATCCGGAAATCCATCTTACACAGTGATCTTGCAACACGTACACGCCATGATGCACAACGGACGCTCTGCTGATTGTCGCCGGAGTGTGGTTGCTTGTGTGCGGTATTATTATGTGAACAGAGAGAGAGTGAAGAGAGCAGCTATATGTCTCACTCCCTATTGTGGGTGAGGAGAGAGAGAATAAGAAGCTCTGTTGGCGGGTGTGCTGTAAGAGAGAGAGAGAGTGAGAGAGACGATGAAAGGATTGACGGCCAGCAGTTGCATATATTGTATATTTTCAGCAAATCAGCAGAGGTCTCCCCTCACGACGTTTACGGTGAGTCGCGTTGATCACTGTGTGAGTGCATGTCCGGCAGCGTATGCCTGGATGCTAGGCCACACTCTTTCACTGGAAACGGCTTAAAATAAAGAAAAAAAATAATCGTAAAAATAACACGAAATGTATTACTTACCAAAGTCTAATGTGGTTTCTCTACTCTTATGCTATTATTGCCGAAATTACCTTCTGTATTATCGGTCAATGCTCATCGTGCAACACACAAGTAACCTCCACGCCCGCCCTGTGGCACAAAACAAATTGATTTTATAAGTAAGACAGTTAGGGAAAGGTGTGATCGCAAATTCGCCCTCGACGCTCGCTCTCCTTTTCACCACGACTAAGAACGAAAAATCACACCAAACAGCCGCCATCTTTGGTGTCTACTCTGTAAGCTAAATGTTTCACTGGTTCGAAATTATAAAACTCTGTCTTTGTTTCTTACCTACTCCGCCAGAGATTTTCGTGAAATCCTGCCCAAAAATGTTCCTCCGTGAATAATGCTAAAGAGGGGCGAGAGCTGTCTGTTTAAATACACGATAAATGGGGCGTTCATTGCATGCCGCGGATGAGCTGCTGCCTGCCTCCGAGCCTCCGTTGCGAGGCCGCAAGCCAAAGCATAATGGCGCGCGGCATGATTAGTCAAACACACGACTACAGTGATCGATGAAAGTAGCGCCGTTAGACGATTTTCCGGATGATATATAGGTCTCTTTACATTTTCACTGGAGAGAACATTTCCTGCGATTTTCACGAGATATCTCTGTGGCGGGAAGTAGGAGTAGAACGAAAACACACCAAACATCCTCCATTCTTGGTTCTATTCTGTAGCTAAATATTCACTTGTTTGAAATCATTACTGTGTCCTTTGTTCTTTACCTACTTCGCCAGAGATATCTCGTGCAAATCCTGCAGGAAATGTTCTCTCCTGGTTGAAATGTAAGAGGACCTATATATCATCCGAAATCCCTACGCGCTTAACTTTCGATCGATCACTGTAGTTCGTGTGTGTGTGGACATCATGCCCGCGCGCATTAATGCTTGGGCCTTGGGCGGGGCCTCGAAACGGAAGGCTCGGAGTCAGGCAGCAGCTTCATCCCGCATGCAATGCGGCCCCATTACTCGTGTATTTAAACAGGACATCTGTCCTCTTTACATTTTTCACGAGAGAACATTTTCTTGCGAGGCATTTCACCGAGATATCTCTGCGGGAGTAAGGTAAGAACAAGGACAGAGTTATAATTTTCGAACAACGTGAACATTTAGCTACAAGATAGACACCAAGATCGAGGCTGTTTGGTGGTGTTTTCGTTTCTTTAGATCGTGTGAAAGAAGCGAGCGTCGATGCAAATTTGCCGATCACACTTTCCTAACCGGCTTTCTTATAAATTATTTCCTTTGTGTCCCTGTGTGGGGGGCTGCGGTGTACTTGGGGTGTGTTTGCAGTATCATTTTGACCGGATTTCACGCGGTAATTATCGGCAATAATAGGCATAAAGGTAGAGAAACATTAAGACTTTGGTAGTAAATACATTTCGTGTTTATTACGATTATAAATACAAACGAGTGTCGCCTAGCCTCCAGGCTACGCATCCGGGACATGCACTTCACACAGTGATCACGGCGTGACTCACGTACACGCTGGATTTGCGCAACGGGCCTCTGCTGATTGCCTGAAATTAACTTATATGTCACTCTGCCGTCTATCCTTCCCGTCTCTCTCACTCTCTCTCGTCTCTCTTTTCAACACACACACACGCACAGAGGCTGCTCTCTCTCTCTCTCTCTCACCACACGTGATGCCGCGCGCTGCTCAAAAACACACCTCTAGCTCTCTCTCTCACTCTTCTCTTCGTCTCTCTCTCTCACGGCACATCAACACACACTCCGGCAATCATGTGTCATAGCGTTTCTTGTGCAATCATGCGGGGTGTACGTGTTTTGCAAGACACTGTGTAAAAGATGGGATTGTCCGGATGTGTAACCTTAAGCGCTCCTTGTCCGGAACCTCTCTCTAACCCAACAATAAAAAGTAACAAGTCTTCTTTTCTCCCCCACATACACAAGTCAACACCCGTCATTAGTGTGCTTAGTTTTAAAGGTGTTTGTTAAAGTGTCGGCTTCGCGATTGTCTGCTGGAGAATTAGAACATTCCTTTATTTTGTGCGTCAAGTTGCGCCGCGTCGTTGGTCTGCGTGTGTTGCAATATCAATAGTTTCTAATTTTCTGAAAGTCGTTGTCGTTAACAGTCGGTCGCTGTCGCTGCAGTGTGTCTCTTTGTTTACCCGTCCGTAACCCTAGACCATTATTTGACCATGAAATACTAACTACACATAAATTGGTCTTCCTTCTCTATTAGCCGGTGTTGTTAAGTTTCTGTGTGTCGACGCCGCGTCAGTCGCCGGCAATCTAAAAGATCGATGATTAATCGATCATCGGTCGTTTTTTTGGTAAAACCCATGATCGTCATGAAGTTTTGGACTGGGTCTCCAATCACTAAGTGTGCGTGTGTATGATAGCACAAAACAAGAATCCTCATAGGACATTGCGTATTTAATAATATTGAGATCAATATGGAGCTCATTCTGATAGTAATTATTTTAGTCAGATGCAGCTTGTTGAATCGCATTGAGGCGGCAGGTGTTTGGGCCGCGTCCGTGGCGTCCGTCCGTTCAACATTGGGCACAAATCTTAATCCGCCGAGCGGGTATGGTTCACGATATTTTTTGTATGCTTCGGATTCCTGGGGGGCAAGAAGGTCAAAGGTCAAGAGGTGTTAAAGAAGGGGGACATTGCCTCCTTAATTAAGGTACTTCGTTGAGCTTCTTTCTTTGAAAGCAATTACTGTATATTTTCGGGACTTCTTGGGATCGTGAATGAGTAACTTGGGTCATGGACTCAATTTTTGGTGGTGTTCAAGGTTCAAAGGTCAAGATTTTGTAAAACGGAGGGGAATATTTTCCCCTTAACTTAAGGTATAGGGAGAAATACGTTGAAATTGGCGGCACAAATTCTGAACCATCGAACCTTAGCTTTGTGGATATTTCGTGTATTTGCCGAAGTGCGAGCGAGGGGTTCCGCCCCAGGATAAATTTAAACAGGGGGAAGGGGGGGGGAGGGTATTTAGGGAGTTTAAACTAAAAGGGTCGTGGGGGGGGGCGTGTTTTTACCGTACACTAATTGAAATGCGTTAAAATTCGCCACGGAACTCATATCGGGTATTTGGGGTTCTTGTATATATAAGATAGCGAGGTTTGGTGTACAGTTAGTGTTGAGGTGTGGGGGACAGGTTGTACTTTTGCAGTCATTGCTGGCCAGGGCTAAAAATTATCACGTGCCGCGTGTCCTGGCGAATGAATTTCTTGACGATCGATTCCGGCTCTTGTGGCAAACTTTTATTGTGTTAGAATTTAAATCGGGGCGGAGTAATTTAACGGGTGCGCAACAGTTTGAAACAGCGGGTTTTCTTGTATAACCCTGCTCTTTATCATCACTGTGGCCGAAATTGTGAGGTTCAAAGTCAATGAGGCACAGGGACGCAGATTTTTAGACATTTTTTTTGCAGCGACATGCGCGTTGTTATAAGTGGTATTTTTAGCTCATCTGGACATAGTCGATGGCCAGCTTGTCGGAATCGCGATTTGATCGTCCGTTCCGTGCGTCAGCAGTTTCGGGGCACAAATTGTAACGCTCGACAGTTACTTCTCTTGTGGGGATCGTTTCAAAGACTTTGTTAATTTGGGCGGTCAAAGGTCAAAGCGTGCAAGATGTGGTAAAATATTAACATTCACTCTTAACTTAAGGTTATAGGAGGAAAATGGCAGCAAGTGCGGCCACAATCTTTAAACGGCTCGAATCTAGGGCTCGTTGATAGTCGGGGTATATCACATGGGTAGGAAGACCATCACTATTCTATTAGGTCAATGGGGTACAGGGGCAATTTCATACATTTTCTGAGGAACATTGGTTCTGACGGAGCGATTTTAATAAACTTTTTGTGTTTCAGCGGGACTTTAGCATTTTTTATCTGTTGAGTGTGAATAAGACCTATTTGAAAATGTACCTTCTTGCTGACATTGCAAGAGTAGTGATCGAATAAGCTTTTGCACCCTCAGGAGGAGGTAAACATGGATTCTGTTACTGGGTCTGTAGAAAGAATTTGATCTGCTGGGATTTTGCTAGTAGAGATCATTATACATACCTGGATGTATTGAGGGCACAATGTCACAGTGCATTTCAAAAAGCTAAAATTTGGTTGAAGATAAGTTTAATGCCTCCTTAAATCGTAAAATTTCATAATGGGCATTCTGTTAATGTCAGTATGTGATCAACACACAACTGGTATGCCACTGCAGTGGCCACTCAGGCATTGTTTTGCGTACTTGTGTAGTTTTTGCCTTGCGTTAATTAGTTACAGCCGTGGCAGCTCTCTATTGCAGCCTAGTAGGCTTGCGTATGGTAAATGGGATGAGTGCCTTACTTATATTCTGTCTTGCAATAGTGGTATGCTATTACTAGATATATCAGTCTTAATCTGAAGACACTTAACGTATCGCGCCATCTGCGTGGGCCAACTTTCATAATGATCCCAACGAACATATTCTTTTGAACAGGTTCCGGATACCACCCTGTGCATTCCACTTGTTCGCGTGTGTATGTTGAACACATTGGACTAACAGCGGTTTATTAGAATCCCACCACTCCACCACAGAATCAGGGCGGCGTAGTAGACGGTTAGATATGAAGCGCTGTCGCTCCGAGCATCTTGTGTGTTTCAGCAGTGACTAGCATTTTTATGGCTTTATTGAAGCCTATCAGAAATGTCACTTTTCTGCTTACCATGCGAAGTATTTGGATAGACTACCGCGTTTTGTGTAGAAAGAATTTGACTGCCGGTTTGCTAGTATGAATCTATACATGCCTGGATGTATGGAGAAGACATACAAATATCACAGTGCAAATTTCAAAAGCAAAATTTGGCTTGTTGAGAAGTTTTATTCTCCTTAAATCGTTTAATTTCTATGGCTTCATGTGTATCGTCATGTGTGTGTACATTAACTTATGCCACTGCCAGTGGGCACTGCCCCAGTGCATGTGGTGGTGATACTACTGTGTAGTTTTTTGCTGCGTAATTAGTTTACAGTGGCGCAGCTCTCTATTTCAGCCTTGTTAGGCTGTCGTGGTATGAGGGATGAGTTGCTACCTATGGGGATGAGTACTCCAATGGATGAGTGCTCAACGGATGCTCCAATGGAGTCCCAATGAATGAGGGCTCCCAATGGATGGAGTGCTCCAATGAGCTGCTCCACATGAATGAGTGCTTTACCTATCTGCTGCATGCCAAATAGTTGTGCTACTACGTTACCGCATTGGGAGCTTCCATCTTTTAACTCTTCTGAGACGCATTAAAGTACCCCACGTGGCAACTTTCATAACGATCCAATTCATAAACATTATGGCTTTTAAAATGGACCATGAAATGTACTTGGCTTGCTGACATGCGAAGAGGTAAGTATCAGATTAAACCGATTGACCCTTAGGAAGGAGGGTTAAAACATGGAGAGTTGAGCTTACGAAAACA
>NW_014578856.1:0-12500 GCF_000485595.1 Priapulus caudatus
CCCCTCTGCCCCCTGCGCCCCTGCGCTTTCTCGTCCCTGTCCGCCATCTGCGCTCTCTTTTCCCGTTTCCGTCCCGCCAACGCTGCTCAGGCAATGCAGGCTAGGCAGGCAGGCTGGCAGCAGGCTGGGCAGGCAGGCAGGGAGGCAGAGAAGGCAGGCAGGCAGGCAGGCAGCAAGGCAGGCAGACAGGCAAGGCAGGCAGGCAGGCTGGCACGGCAGGTGACAGGGAGGCAGAGAAGCGCAGGCACGGCACGGCCAGGCAGGCGGCAGGCAGCAAGCACGGCAGGCAGGAGGCAGTCCAGTGCAAGGACAGGCAGATGTAGACAGGCAAGACAGGCAGGAAGGCAGGTTAGGTAGGCAGGCAGGAAGGGTCAAGGTAAGGCAGGCAGTGCAGGAAGCAGGCAGGGAAAGCAAGGAGCAGCAGGCAGGCAGGCAAGCAGGGGAGGTCAGGCCAGGCAGGCAGGCAGGCAGCAGGCAGGCACAGGCAGGCAGACAGGAGGCGAGGCACGGCAGGCAGGCAGGCAGGCAGGCAGCAGCAGGCAAGGCAGGGAGGGCAGAGAAGGCAGACAGGCATGGCAGGGCAGGCACGCAGACTAGGTTGGTCCGCGCCCACCCTTTGAAAATTCCCCCCCCCGCCCCCACCCACCCACCACCGCTCCCCGTCCCCGCCTCCCGTCCCTCTTACCGCCTCCTATACTCAGCACTCATTGATGAGTCTACCCGGCGGCAACGGCGTCTGCGCTCGCACGCGATCTCCAGGCTGAAAAGAAAAAAGGAAATATAAAATAAAATAATAGTTTATAAAACTAAATAATAAATATAAACAATAAGGGGATAATTCTCCCGCTACCGTAGTAAGCTAAAACACATGCTGCGTGCGTGCGTGCGTTGCGTGCATTGACGTGCGTGCGTGCATGCAATGCGTGTCGTCCGTCGTTGTTTGAATCTGTGGAAAATTTGAATTAACTTGCGCTGCTCGGCGTCAGCAATCAAAGAAATCGTTCATAGGTGTGATGATCGGCGAAACTATTGTATGTCGCGAGAAGTCAACAGCAGAGCTGACTGTGTTCAGGGAGAGGGGAGGGAGAAGGGGAGAGGGGAGAAAAGGGGAGGGCTTGTAACTTAAATCGGAGCGAACAGGCTTCAGTTTCAGACATAAAACGAAAACGCTCGGTGGTCCGTGAACCACACGGGGCGGCGTCGTGTAAGTGCCATAGTATAGGCACGCTACACCTGATGTTGAAATATACGAGGTCCGAGGGCGCTACGGATATGTATGTAATATAATATACTCCCATATAATATATATAGTGTTGGTGTGTGTTCGTGTGATGTGTGTGTGTGTGTGATGTTGGTGTTGTGTGGTGTGTGTATGGTGATGTGATGTGTGATGCGTGTGTGGTGTGTTGTGCGTGTTTTTGTGAGCTGTGCTGTTCGTGTGTGTGTGTGGTGTGTGTGTATGTGTGTGTGCTGTGTGTGTGCGTGTTTGTGGGTGTGTGTGCTTAGTCTGTGTGTGTGTGTGTGTGTGCATGTGTGTAGTTGTGTGTGTGTGTGCGTGTGTGTGTGTGCTGCGTGTTTGTGTTGTGTTGTGGTGATGTGTGTGTTGTGTGTAGCTGTGTGTGTGTGTGCGTGTTTGTGTGTGTGTGTGTGGTGTGTGTGTGGCTGTGTATCGTGTGTCGGTGTTGTGTGCGGCAGTGTTTGTGTAATACGTGTGTGGGTGTCGTGTGTGTGTGGTGTGTGTGTTGTGTTACAGTGGCGCGCGCGTGAATGTGGTGTGTGTGCGTGCGCAGCGGCGCTGCTGTGTTGTGTGTGTGTTGTGTGTGTGTGGTGTGTGTGTGTGTTGTGTGTGTGTGTGTGTTGTGTGTGCGCAATGTGCGATGTGTGTGGGAAATACGTAACCCACGTACGTATACTTGTCATTTGTGTAATGCTGAGGTTTTATGGATATCTCGTGTAATGATGCAGTATATATCCAACTGTAATATAAATCTGGTAAAGGCCGCTCGCTACTTCCACTGCGCGCCATTTGCCGTTGCCCGCGCGCCGCTGCCGCCATTTTTGCTGCGGCACGATCGCGTGGGCCGACACACCGTGCGCAGCGCATGCTCCGCGCTGCGTGAGCGGGTAATATAGTCAATATAGGAGGAGTCAACTCAGCTAGCTCCGGTGTACATGCGGGCGGGGCTGCTGCTACGATGCTAGCTGCTGCCTGCTGCTGGTGGTGGTGGTGGTGCTGCTGTGTTGTGTTGATGATGATGGATTGATGATGATGACGAAATGATGATGATGCATGAATGATGCCGCTGCTACTGTAGCGGCGCATGGATATGGTTAGGGTTAGGGTTAGCGTTAGCGTTTTGGTTACGGAATACTAGACCAACATTTGTTCATGGACTCTCCTGCATGCGTTAAACAGTGATGTTGAATATTACAATAATCACTGCGGAACATCCTGCGCATCTGACAACCTATGATGATGATGATGACACGACAGAAGGATTTAACATGATTGAGCGTGTAAGGATAAACAGAGAGAGAGAAGAAAGAGAGTAGAGAGAGAAGAGAGAGAGAGAGAGAGAGAGGAGAGACGGAGAGAAGAGAGAAGAGCAGAAGAGAGAGAGAGAAGAGGAAGAGAGAGAGCAAAGCGAATGATAACGAGAAAGAAGCAGCCACCTTGCTCAGGCCCACAAACACAGATGTGCTTGCTCATTATTGTTCGTAGTTAAGGTGGCGTGATCTGCCTCGCTGCTGTTGTGTTGTGCTGTTGTGTTGTCTGTTAGTTGTTTGGGCTGCTGGCCGCGGCTGCCAGTGTTGCTGGCGGCTGCTACTAACTCGCTGCTTGCGCTGCTGTTACAGTTGTTGCGCTGCTGCTGCTATTAGCTACTGAGCTGCTGCTGCTGCTGCTGCTGCTGCTGCTGCGTGCTGCAGCTACGAGCTATCTGCTACTTGACTACTAGCTCACTGGCTTGGCGGCTGCTACTGGCTGGCTGGCTAGCCTACTGCTGTTGTTGCTCGCTGTTAGCTGCTGCTGCTACTGCTGCACTGGGATACTGATGCTGCGCTGCTATTGCTGCTGCTGTTACTGTGTTGTGGCTGCTGCGGCTAATTGGCTGCTGTTGTTACTGTTGTTGTGGCTAAGGTGCTGCTATTGCGGCTGCTGCTCACTGAGATGGCTGCTGCTTGCTTTTACTGTTGTTGTGGCTGCTGCTGCTAGCTGAGCTGGCTGCATGCTGTCGTGAAGTAATCCGATAACACGACGATCGATGATACACTAAGCTTGTACGGCCACGCGAAATCATAAATACTAAAACGTGAAATATAATCACAACAGAAAAAATCACTACCAGCCTAACCACGGAGAAAAATATTTAACCGAAAAACACAGGACATCCCGATTTAACCGGAAACAGCCGACAATTCACTTGACCCGGAAACGACAACATTCTCCGCCGAACCGCAAAACTTCGGGACACTTCCCGCCGTTAACCGCACCTCACATAAAAAAAAATCCGTTCACCGTCACCATCGAATCCCGGCCGACGCGTGCCGATAATATAAGTGACGCCGCCGCGACGCTCGCTGGACGTCACCGGAATGCCCGAACGCCATGCTCAGGACCTCCGCATTCTCCCCGGCCGGCCGCAGCAGCCTTGCAGCATCTCCCGTTCGCTCATTGCTTTATTGGCGAAGCGCGTAGCGACGGGAAGCAGAGTGACGGGTTCCAAAGGCCGCCTTCAATATATCTCGTCTCGGCGACCCATTACCAACCCCGCCCCGCCCCAACTCACGCCACCCCGCAGGCTCAAGCAGTGCCAGCGTGCTTGTTGAGAAACTACTGATGGGATTAAAATATCGATGAGGTTCACCGAAAAGCGAGGGCGGCTGTGAGGGGCGGCGGGGCGAGGCGGGGGGAAGGGGGCGCGGGGCGGAGGGATCGATTCCTGATACAATATACCATATATGTAATATAATATATAATTTCCCTGTAATATATATAAAATAATGTGATATATATCATTCCTGCTCCTTCGTATTTTCTCGCAGTAATTCATAAACGGGAATTTATTAGCGACGGTTTTTTTAAATTTATTCTTCGTGTCCGAGTTAGTTTTTCCGTGTATTGTCGGGTTCTTACTAAGGGCCTTGATAAGGATATTGGATATGACAAGAGAATTGGTGATCATGATATATAGTCATATCACTATATATGTATTATATATATTATATAATATTATATATATTGTGTATATATTTATATATATTTATATATAGCCCCCAACCGTTAGAATCCCACGCCGAACTCCGCGCGACTATCGATCACAAGCCCCTCCACCCCTCTCACCGGTAAAACCTGGGCCCTTAATTATGGAAAGAAATGAAGCCAGCAGGGGGCCGGTGACGGACGGCGACAGGCTCTATCACACCCCACCAACCCACCACCACCCACCACCCCCACCCCACCTCCCCACTCACTAATACACCAATGAGTAACTTACTATGAAACTAACTGACACGCGCACAGTTTTGGGGATGCCTCCCCCTCCCCTAACTAGACGCCCCCTCAGTGCCCTTTCCCATCGACCCCACCCCCCGCGCGTCCCCTTTCTCCTCGTCCGCCACTCGCCCCCCCAAGGTCGGTTCCTCCCGCTGCGTCCACCGCTTCCCCCGCGTACCCATCCCGCCCGCGTCCCGCCTCACGCCTCGTCCCCTCTCCTCGTCCGCTTCCCCTCCTCCTCCTGAGTCCATCTCCCTCGCCTCCCTGTCTTCGCGCCTCTCCCCTCTCTCTCGTCCCTTTCCTCTCCATCCTCGTTCCCTCCCGCCTTGCTTCCCCTCCCCTTCGTCCCTCCCCTCGTCCCTCCCCCTCGTCCCTCCCCCTCGTCCCTCCCCCTCGTCCCCTGATGGGGCCAGCAGCCGCGGGCGCGTACGACACTGATTTTTCTGCGGCGTATAATCGGTGGCAATAATAACGGGAGGTTAATTATAGGGGTTAGTGACATGGTGGCCTGTCGAGGGAGGGGGGTGCCAATAAGTCATAGAGAGAGAGAGGGAGAGAGGGAGAGAGGGGAGAGAGAGAGGGAGAAAGAGGGAGAGAGGGGGAGAGAGAGAGAGAAAGAGAGGGGGAGAGAGCGCGAAAGAGAAACAGAGAGACAGAGAGAGAGAGAGAGAGAGAGAGAGAGAGAGAGAGAGGAGGAGAGCGCGCGACGAGAGAGAGAGAAGCAGCCGCGTAAGCGCAGATGAAGAGAAAGGAAGGTAGAGACGGAGAGAGATGGAGAGAGAGAGAAGATGCGAAGCGAGAGACGGAGATAGGGAATACGAGAGGAGCGAGAGAGAGAGGAGAGAGACAGAGACTAGACAGGAGATGGACAGAGAGTCAGAGAGGAGCAAAGTCTGCGCGCGAGCATGAGAGAGAGAACGGAATAGAGTAGAATGAAAGCGAGAGAGAGAGAGACAGACAGGACAGAGAGAGCAGAGATCAGCGACGACCAGATAGAGAGAATAGAGAAAGAGAGAGACGCATAGACGAGAGAGAGCAGAGAGGTAGAAGAGAAGATGAGAAGAGAAGAGAGAGGAATTATGAGATGGAGGAAATAGCTGAGATAAGGCATGCCTCACGGCCGGTGACGTTGATATGGTACAGGCTGCTTGCCTGCGCCGTGATTGCACGTGACCAGCCGTACGTCGGCTACGCAGCAGCGACAGCTCAGCAAGGGACGCCGGTGGAGCCGTAATGTGCAAGCCGACTAAATTATACAGTAGTAGCTGTTCCGTAGCAGTAGCAGTCGAGGAGAAGAGAGGCGAGTCGCATTTAAATGTGAAAGGAAGGTATATTTATTGGTGGGTACTCAGAATCTTGTCCGGCTTCTCTCGGCTCTCTCTCTTTCACTCTCTCAGCTCTCGCTCCATCCCGCTCTGTTTCTCTCTCCCCTTCTCTCTCTCTCTGCTCTCTCTCCTAGTCCTCTCTCTCTCTACTCATTTTTTCCTCTCTCTCTCTCTCTCTCTCTCTCTCTCTCGCTGTCTCTCTCTCTCTCTCTCTCTCTCTCTCTCTCTCTCTCTCTCTCTCTCTCTCTATCTATGCTCTCTCTTCGTCTCTCGCGTCTATTCACTCTCTTCTCTCTTCCCTCTCCGGCTCTATCACTCTCTCTCTCTCTTTTTCTCTTTCTCTCTCTCTCTCTCTCTCTCTCTCTCTCTGTTTCGTCGCTCATCTCTCTCTCTCTCTCTCTGCTCTCTCTCGTTCTCTCTCTCTCTTCGCTCTCTCCTTTCTTTATCTTTCTTTCTCGCTCCGTCTGTTCTCGTCTCTTTCTCTCTCTCTTCTCTCTCTCATCTCTGTCCTTTCTTCTTCTTCTTCCTCCTCCTCCTCCTTCCTCCTCCTCGCTCCTTCTCCTTCCGCCACGACAAATATATTGCGGACAACGCAAATCTGCGAAAAGCGTTTGTCGTCTTCGTGGTGGCAACATATCCACTCGTCCTATGCTGTCAATCGCAAGTAGTAGTAGCAGTAGCAGCAGCAGCAGCAACACAGCAGCTCAGCAGAGCAGCGCACCAGCGAGAGCAACTAAAACAGCATTAGCAGCAGCAGCAAGTAGTAGTAGTGGTGAGTAGTCAGCAGCAACAGAGCGTAGTAGCAGCAGCCAGCCTAGCCAGCAGCAGCAGTAGCAGCAGCGCAGTAGCGCACGCAGCCAGCAGCAGTGCCAGCCAGCAGCAAGCAGTAAGCAGCAGCAGCCCAGCAGCCAGCCAGCAAGCTAGCAGCAGCAGCAGCGCAGCAGCCAGCAGTAGCAGTAGCGCTCTCAGCAACAGCCAGCAGGCAGCAACNTTTTTTCTCTTTTCTCTCTCTCTCTGCTCTCTCATCTCTCTCTCTTGTTCTCGCTCTCTCTCTCTCTCTCTCTCCTCTCTCTTCTCTCTCTCTCTCTCGCTCTCTCCTTCTTCTTTTTCTTTCTCGCTCCCCGTCTTTCTCTTTCTCTATCTCTCTCTTCTCTCTCTCTTCTCTTCGTCCTATGTCTTCTTCTTCTTCTTCTCCTCCTCCTCCTCCTCTCCTCCCTTCTTCCGCCACCGACACAAATATATGCGGACAACGCAATTTCGCGAAAGCGTTTGTCGTCTCGTGTGGCCAACATATCAACTCCTCCTAGCTGTCAGATCAATTAGTAGTAGCAGCACAGCCAGCAGCAGCAGCAAACAACAGCCAGCAGCAGCAGCAGCCAGCAGCCAGCAACAACAGCTAGTAGCAGCAGCCAGCATTAGTAGTAGTACGTAGTAGTACAGCAACGAGCGTAGTGCAGCAGCAGTATAGCAGCAGCAGCAGTAGCAGCTGTAGCAGTAGCAGCACAGCAGCAGTAAGCGCAGGCAGCAGCAGTAGCTAGCAGCAGCAGCAGCAGCAGCAGTAGCCGCAGCAGCAGCAGCAGAGCAGCAGTAGCACGTGCAGCAGCAACAGCAGCAGCAGCAACAGCAGGCCAGCAGCAGCAGCAGCAACAGCAGCAGCAGGCAGCAGCAGCGTAGTAGTTAGGGGTAAGTAGTAGCAGTGCCAGTAGCAGTAGCGCAGCAACAGCAGCAGGCGTTAGCAGCAAGCAGCAGCAGCAGCAGTAGCAAGCCAGCAGCAGTAGCCGCGCAGCAGCAGCGAGTAGTGGTAGTAAGTATCCCAGTAGCAGTACGCAGTAGAGCAGCAACAGCAGCAGTAGCAGCGAGCAGCAGATAGCAGCGCGCAGCAGCAGCAGTAGCAGTCAGTAGTTAGCAAGCAGCACGCCAGTAGCAGCAGCAGCGCAGCAGTAGCCCGCCAGCACAGCAGCGCAGCGAGCGGTAAACACATGTTTACGGTACCGATTGTTGATCAGCTGACAAACACTCGCAATTTATAATTTATCTCGCGCGCACACTAATTGCCTGCATTTCCGCTGCCGCCACACACACACACACAACACACACCACACACACACACACACACACACACACACACACCACACCCACAAACACACACCACACAACACACACACACAACACACACACACACACACGCGCGGCGCCGGCGCGCGCACACACACAACACTCACACCAACACACACACACACAATACACATTACATACAGCACACACACCACACACGCAACCACACACACACAGCACACACAACACACACACACACACCACACCACACACACACACACACGCACACACACACCACACACACATCACACGCTCAGCGCGCGCGCTGCGCGCACAGCGCACACACACACAAGCGACACGCCACAACACACACACACACACACACACACACACACACACACACACACCACCGCACCACGCGACACGCACACAACACACGACACACACACACACACGCCACGCACACCACACAAACCACACACACACACACACACAACCGCAGCGCAGCCGCGCGCCACGCACACACCACACGCGCACCGCACACACACACACGCACACACGGCACACACGCACCCCACACGCACAACGCGGCGCACAACGCCACACGCAGCTGCAGCCACACACATCACACACACACACACACACACCCACACACACACCACGCACACCACACACACCAAAAAACCACCCCCCCCCCACACCACACTACGCACACACACACCGCTCACGCAACACGGCACAACACACACGCACACGCACACGCACACACACACCACACCACACACACACACACCACCACACACACGCACACACACGCACACACACACTATTCATTTAACAAAAACGTATTACGCTAACGCCAGATGTTTTGTTAACTGGTTCCCCGCCCACGTCACCAACAAAGGCCGTCCCCATCATTTTACAAAAAACACACTTCGTAATTTTGTTGAATAATTTTGAATAGCCGCGAGGCTGGCGATCTTCAAAACTTCACGGTCGCAGCGTCGCGTTGCCATAGATGCAGATCTGCTGCGCACTGTGACGTCATACGTGGAACCTAGCAGCTGCAGATGACGACGACGATGATGATGATGATGATGATGATGATGATGATGATGATGATGATGATGATGGTGTGGTGATGGCGGAATGAGTTAGTGAAAATACTTATACAACTCACTCGCGAAAAAAACGCAACCGAGAAATCCAAAAAAAAGACGTGAATAGAAGAGCAGTAATCGTAAACAAACGCAATTTCGTCTGCGGTTAGAGTGACGTCACCCCCTTGCGCAGGGCGTCGCGTGACGGAAAAATATTCCACGATTTGGAATAAATCGTATATATAATAAGTAATAGCGCACATTTTGGTGCGGTATGTGTGTACTTATACTTATATATATATATATATACATTAGCATTCTATGTCGTATTTACACCTAATTATACATTCTGTTAGTAACACTTGCGCTTAAAAGACCGTTAAGTTAAATTAATTCCACAACCCTAACATGGTAGCCACTACATATTAACCACTACGCCGAACATACGAAGTATATATATATATATATAGCTCTACCTCTCAGTACATAACTCTACCTCTCTCGCCATAGCGGGAAGACAAACAATTAAAAATTAAACGCTGACTTCATTAATCACATAAAGACAAATAGTTAATCACCATCGTCAACGTCGTCATCATCGTCACCATCGTCACCGTCGTCTGCTCTACCATCGGGTGTCACAACCCCCGCGTCGCCAGATGTAGTCTACCGGAGGCGACAGACACGGAGGGCAGGGGACCGGAAAGGGAGGAGGGGCGAAGGGAGGGGGGAGGGGGCACAGATAAGAAAGGTCGATGACAGTTACCATATATCAACACGTGACCAGTCCGCACAGAGAGAGAGAAAGGCGCGAGGGCGAGAGAGATCACGAGAGAGAAAAAGACGAGCAGGAGAGAGGACACAGAGGAGTAGGACAGAGAGAGGAGATGAGAAGAAAAGAGGAGAGCGAGAGGACGCCCTGAGGAGAAAGAAAAAGAGCGCTAAAGAAAGACAGACACACATAAGCCCAACCCTTGCCGCGGGGTGGCGCGGCAGTGTTATTCAGTATGCATTGAGGACCGCGCGATTGTTTTCGCATCGACCAAGATGCGATCCTCTAATATCAGACGCGTTATCGGCACGGGGTAATGACGCGGCCGCGTCTACAATAGGCTGCTCGTAATTACCGGCTTAATTAAGGACGCAGAGTGCTACAACAGATAGCTCCGACAAATTGTTCATCATGTTCCGTTTGCAATATATCGTCTCGTAGAAAATGATTTTTTTCTGCATATTTTTTTCCCTTGAGCTGAGGGAGGAGACAGCGATACGCTCACACGCGCGGCAAAGCGGGGCGTCACGGTACTTTCAATGAAAGGCTTCAGCCCTTCTCCTCCAAGCCTTCATAACATTTAAGATTGGCCGCCGCTTTATTCTACTGATAGCTCATCATCATCATCTCATCCATTATTCATCATCATCATCACCATCATCGTTCGTCGTCGTCGTCATACATACGGCCATCCTCGCTCATCATCACCATCATCATATCATCATCATTATCAATCATTCCAGCAGCAGCAGCAACAGCAGCAGCGGCGGCGGCCAGCAGCAGCGGCATCACGAAACACAATTGGCACGGGCAATTGACAGTTTGACATTCGCGCGAAATGACACTGCCGCCGACAAAGACATTAGCATGTGACGCACCGCGACCCCGCACAGCGCGACAGGTTTTGACATCGGCAGACGATCAAGAGCTGCGTAACAAACAACGTCATTTACCATAGCGGCGATTCCGCCACCGCCTCCCCCTTTCGCTCTCTTCTCTTCTCGCTCTTCCCGGCCTCCGTCCTCTCCCTCGCCGGGTCGCACAGCGGGCAGCGGGGCACCAGCGACACGCGCGTGGCAGCGCTCGTGGTCTCTACGCCGTCTCTCTCTCTCTCTCCATCTCCCTGCTGTTCCCCTTTCACCTATTCTACCGCCTGTTTCTCCCTTTACTTCCCCTTTTTCCCCCTTCCCCTCTCTCCCCCGTCTCTCCCTTCTCCCCATCTCCCCTTATCTATCCCCTGCCCCCTTCTTCCCTCTCTCCTCTCCTCTCTCTCTATCCTTTCTTCCCCTTCCCCCTCGCCCCCTCTCCGCCTCTCCCCTCTCCCCCTCTCTCCCCCTCTCCCCTTCCTCCCCCTCCCTTTATCCCCCTGCTCTCGCCCCTCTCCCCCCTCCCCGCCTCTTCTTCCCCTGCTCTCCGGCTGCCTCCCCTTCATTTGCGCCCAGCGTGCCTCTGCCTTCCTCTATCCGTGTCTCTACGGCCTCTCTTCTCCTAGCCCTCCCACTGCCACTTCGGCCCAAGCGTTCAATAGGAGCCTATCTGGCCCGCTCCTGGGCCGCATCTCCTCTCCCCTCGTCCTTTCCCCCCTCTCCCCCCCTCTTCCCTCTCCCTCTTTCCCTTCTCCCCATCTTCCCCCTCTCCCCCTCTCCTCCGTCTCCCCCCTCTCCTCTCTCCCTCTTCCCCTCTCCCCCTCCTGCCCCTTATCCCCCTCTCTCCCCCTTCTTTCTCTCCCCCTCTCCGCCTTCCCTCTCCCCCTCTCCCCGCACTGCGTAACGCGTTGGTCGCTCCGGCGCCGTCACGGCCAAATTTGCGGTAAGGAAAACAATGAAGTGAGTCGCGAGATTATAGCGCGACTAATTCCGGCTTGGGAGACAGCGAGAGAGATGCGGATTAGGATATGCGAAGAGAGGCGTCGAGGGGAGGAGGAGGCCAGGGAGAGAGGCGGGAGAGGGAGGCAGGGGAGAGGAGAGACAGGGAGACAGAGAGAGTAGAAGGGAATGTTGGAGACATGCCGAGAGAGAGAGAGAGAGGACGCGACGAGAGGATCGAGAGAGGAGAAAGAGGAACGAAAGAAGCGACAGAGAGAGATAGAAAGAGATTAGATTAGATAGATAGATAGAGAGAGCAGAGACGATGATGCGAGACGAGAGAAGACGAGTGAGGGGAGAGAGAGAGAGAGAAAGAAAGACAGAGGAGACAGAGATATATATAAAAGAGATAGAGAGACTGAGAAGAGAGATTGGAGAGGAGAGAGGAGTTGAGATGAGTATGAGAGCAGAGGAGACCTGAGAGAGAGAGAGAGGAGTAGACTGCAGAACAGATGAGGAGAGAGAGACGAGAGCGTACCATCTTCCTTACAAGCCTTGCTCTTACTGCGGATACAGTCGCAATACTCGTTACTGTCATTTCTAAACCATCGGCCTTGTCCTCACAAATCACCTTCTTTCCTCGAACAGGTGCCGGTTTCTTTCACGTCTGTACGTTCAATAGTTAATTGTTTATCGATACGATAAACTGGAAAAGGAGGGCAGGGTAAAGGGCAAGAGTAAAGCGAAGATATAGAGAGGGATGACAGGTTTTTAAAGAGGGGGATAGGTCGAGACAGGGAGACATGGAGCGAGAGTAGAGGAGAGAGGATGGAGAGACAGAGAGAGAGAGAGAGAGAGAAGAGGAGAGATGAGAGAGAGAGAGAGAGCGGTGGGTAGAGAGAGCGAGGAGAGAAAGAGAGACGAGAGAAAGAAGAGAACGAGAAAGCG
>NW_014578856.1:16671-17315 GCF_000485595.1 Priapulus caudatus
AGAGAGAGAGAGAGAAGAGAGAGAGAGAGAGAGAGAGAGGGCAGCAAAAGTATTTATGCGCTCCAGTAATGGTACCCGCGAACGTATAATCCATTTGGAAATTACTTCAGTCGCTGTTCAATTATTTCGGAAACTTCTGTTATGTGTACGCTAAGCCCAGTGCGCTTAGGGCGAGAAAACGGCATAGCATCATTACCATGATAATGATGCCCCACAACTCGACTGTCTCTTTCCTAAATTAACATACATATTGGGTTACAAGACGGGCCACAATGATACTGGAATAATAAACAACGATTATGATGACCGATGTTGTTCAATTCTAGTTTTAATGAGATGCTTAAATCGTCAGTTGCTGGTGGTGGGAGGCTGGGGAGAGGGAGGATGAAGGAGGATGCTGGTGGGAGGCTGGGGATGCGGGGAGAGGATGGAGGAAGAAGCTGGGATAGGATGCTGGTGGGAGGCTGGGGATGCGGGGGAGGATGGAGGAAGAAGCTGGGATAGGATGCAAGAGGGAGGATGGAGGAGGATGCTGGTATAGGATGCTAGTGTGAGGCTGAGGAGAGGGAGGATGGAGGAAGAAGCTGGGATAGGATGCTGGTGGGAGGCTGGGGATGCGGGGGAGGATGGAGGAAGAAGCTGGG
>NW_014578856.1:18312-20763 GCF_000485595.1 Priapulus caudatus
CATCATCATCATCATCACCACCACCACCACCACCACCACCATCATCATCATCATCATCATCATCATCATCATCATCACCACCACCACCACCACCACCACCATCCTCATCATCATCATCATCACCACACCCACGCCACCATCCTCCTCGCGCACAGTTGTTCCTTGCTCATTAATTTATAATTATTCTCTGCCTCTCCCGGCGTTGGCAGACTGGTTGCATCGTAATCGCATTGTCATTATGATCACCTTCCTTCTCACTCCCATCTGTCTCGATTTCACGGGCGAAGAAAGATAGCAGCGGACCTGCCTGCCTTACGGTGGCTCGTCGTAATCGGTCCGCTAACGACCGGCCACCTATTGTATTGTGCGTGGATGGGGTAGGCCTCCCGCGCTGTGTGTGGCTTTGCATTGAGAGAGAGAGAGGAGGAGAGAGAAGAGAGGGAGAGAGAGGGAGAGGGAAAGGGAGGGAGAGAGAGAGGAAGCGAGAGAGAGAGAGCGAGTGAGAGATAAAGAGCGAGAGAAAGGGAGAGAGAGCGATCGAGAGAGCGCGCGCGCGAGAGAGAGAGAGAGCGCCAGAGCAACGGAGAGAAAGAGAGAGAGACAGAGAAAAAGAGAGCGAGCGATAGAGAGAAAGAGAGAGAGAGAGAGAGAGAGACAGAGAGAGAGAGAGAGACCGCGCGAGCAACAGACCAACAGAGAGAGGCACATTATAATGACAATAGAACGCGACAGGCGACGAAGTTGTTTGTTTTGCTTACGGAGCGCGGAGCTAGAGTCGTTATCGCATCTGTCACAAAGAGGAGGCGTGGCAGGGAGAGGTGCGCGCGAGGGGGAGGGCAAGGGGAGGGTTATGGGTCGGCGCAGGGATAGGGATAGAAGTATGGGGTAGTAGTAGGGAAAGAATGGGGGAGAGGTAGGTACGTATGCGTAGGGTAGGGATAGGGTGGAATCAGGAATATGTGTAGGGGCAGGTGTAGTGGAGAGAGAGTGACAGAAAGGGTGAGAGACACATAGAAAGAGAGAGAGAGAGAGAGAGAAGGCGAGAGAGTGAGAGAGAGAGAGAGAGAAAAGGCGGGAGAGAGAGAGAAGGGGGGAAGAGAGAGAGATAAGGCGGGAGGAGTGACAGATCGACGCACGAGCACGGACGGACTCCGCTCTTTTCCATCCCCTCTCTCTCTCTCTATTCTCTCTCGCTCGCTCGTTCTCTCTCTCCCTCTCTCTACTGTCTCTCCTTCTCTCTCTATCTCTCTCTCTCTAGAGAGAGAGAGAGAGAGGATGGAGCGAGCAGCGGAGCATGGTAGCCCGCCCCCACGCTCACGTCGCCTCTCATATTTCTTCGCTAAGCCACCGAGAGAAGGGCGAGCGGGTGGGCGAAGAGATACGAGAACGAAGAGGAAGAGGAGAAGGGGAACGGGAACGAAGAAGAGGAGGAGAAGAAGGGGGAGAAGGATGAGGAGAAGGATGAGGAGGAGGAGGAGGAGGAAGAGGAGGAGGAGGAGGAAGAGGAGGAGGAGGATGAAGAGGATAAGAAGAAAGAGGAGGAGGGGCAGGAAGAGGAGGAGGAGGAGGATGATGATGAGGAGGAGGAAGAGAAGAGGAAGGAGGAAAAGGAGAAGAAGAAAGAATCGGAGAAGAAGAAGAAGAAGAAAAAGAAGAAAAAGAAGGAGGATGAGGGGAAGAGGAGGAGGGGAAGGATGGGGAGGAGGAGAAGCAGAAGAAGGATGAAGAGGAGAAGAAGAAGAAGAAAAAGAAGAAAAAAGAAGAAGAAGAAGAAGAAGAAGAGGGAGGAAAAGGAGGATGATAAAGAAGAGGAGAAGGTGGGGACGGGGAAGAAGAAGAAGAGACAGAAGAGGAAGACGAAGAAGGAGGAGAACGAGGATGAGAAGAAGAGGAGGATGAGGGGGAAGAGGAGTGGGGAGGAGGAGGAGGGAACGAGGCGAGATGGACAAGAGAAGGGGAGGAGGGATGTAACAAACGGAATAATGGCTAGAATAATTAGGTTGAGTGCTGATTAGATTGAGTGTAGATGGCGATTGAGAGAAGGGAAAGAGGGGGAGGGAGAGAGGGAGAGAGAGAGGGGAGGGGGAGGGAGGGCGATTGAGAGAGAGGGAGGGAGGGAGAGAGGGGGAGAAAGAAAGAAAGCTAGAAGCGAGAAAAAAGAGAATAAGCGAAGAAATGAGAAGAAATGAGCGAGAAGAAAGAGAATAAGCGAGAAAGAGAGAGAGAGGGGGAACTAGAATGAGACAGAGAGGGAGAGGGAGCGAGAGGGAGAGAGAGAGAGAGAGACAGACAGACAGACAGAGAGAGAGAGAGAGAAAGAGAGAGAGATATCTATTTATCTATCTATCTATCTATCTATCTATCCTTCTATCTATCTATCTATCTATCTATCTATCTATCTATCTATCTATCTATCTATCTATCCATCCATCTATCTATCTATCTATCTAT
>NW_014578856.1:22752-26013 GCF_000485595.1 Priapulus caudatus
TTGTGACGGAAGAGAAGAGAGAGACATGAGAAGAGAGAGAAAGATAGAGTAGATATGGAAGAGCAGAGGGGAGAGAGGAAGATCGACGCAAAAGGAGAGAGAGGAGAGAGAGAGAGAAGAGAGAAATGAAAGAGAAAGAGAACGGAGAGAGAGAGAGGGGAGGAGGGAGAGAGGATAGAGAGACAGAGAGAGAGACAGAGAGACAGAAAGAGGGAGGGGAACACAGAAGCTAGCGAGAATCAAAAAAAGAGAAAGAAAGAAAAAGGGGAGAGTCGTCAATAGAAAGAAAGAGATTGGTGAGAGAAAGAGAAGAGAGGCGGCGAGAGAAAGAGAGAGAGATTAAAGAGAGAGAGAGACTGGGAGAGGACAAACAACACTAGCGGATTAACATATAGGCGGATCTCAATGCAATTAAACATATTTAGTAGCGGAAGACGGGGAGCGCGCGCACGTGCACGCGTTGATCCTACAGACGTGTGTAAACACTGACGATATCTCATTTATTTCTTCCCGTGACGCTATATATATATATAATTATATATATGTGTGTGTGTGTGTGTGGTTGTGTGTGTGTGTGTGTGCGTGTGTGTGTGTGTGTGTGTGTGTGTGTGTGTGTGTGTGTGTGTGTGTGTGTGTGTGAGTGTGTGTGTGTGTGTGTGTTGTGTGTGTGTGTGTGGGTGGGCGGGCGTGCGTGCGTGCGTGCGTGCGTGCGTGCGTGCGTGCGTGCGTGCGTGCGTGCGTGCGTGCGTGCGTGCGTTGCGTGCTGTGTGTGTTGTGTGTGTGTGTGTGTGTGTGTGTGTGTTTATAGCGGGGAGAGTCGGCTAGATAGCAGCTTTTATATAATATAATAATAATTATTATTATTATATATTATTGATAGTACATAAATACCACGCTAAAAGTACCGTCTGCTTGTTTTACCTCGCGCAGAAAAAAAAGAAGGCTAAAAACCAGAGAACGACAACGCTCGTCCGAGAAACCGGAACCGGATACGGTAACGCAGCTACCCGACGGGAGATATCGGATTTCCGAATCGGAACCGAAATACGAATACGTCTTTACTTCTCCTATTTACATTTCCAAAATCATCGAATGTCGAGAACCGAAATCGAAATCGAAATCGAAAAGTAAAATCGATTTCGGATTCGATCCACGAATGGCTTCATCAGTTCGGCTCTCCTCTCTTCTTTTTAATATCTCACTTTCTCTCGCTCTCTCTCTCTCTCTCTCTCTCTCTCTCTCTCTCTCTCTCTCTCTCTCTCTCTCTCGCTCTCTCTCTCACTCTTTCTTTCTCTCTCTCTTTCTCGCTATCTCTCTCTCTGTCTCGATCAAATCAATCGATAATCAATAGGCTTCATCAATCTTCACCTACCTGCTTTGCCGCATCTTCTATCGTGCCGCCCCGCCTCGCTCTCCTGAATGACGTCAACAAGACGGTGCGCCGTAACCGGTTGACCGGCAACGAAAGATTCCAGGGAGGCTGTGGCACTCCGACTCTCCATCATTCTTCTGAAGCGGAAGGAGGAGAAGGAAATATTAGAAACAACGGCGGCAGAGGTCTGTGATAGTGAGATGAGATAGCTTGCTATATAAATGTTCCGGTATGATGATATGCCGCGTAGCTAGTATTTCGTATATATATTTCGTATTACATCTATCTATCTATCTATCTATCAATACTATCTATATTCATAAACTATAAATTTAATATATAATAATATAATATAATATAATATATATAAATTCTTATATATATATATATGTATATATATATTTAAAAAATATTTTTTATGATGCACTTGATAATATTCATTGTAAGAGAATTATTTAACTGGTTAGATTG
The DNA here is from genome assembly GCF_000485595.1 of Priapulus caudatus. NCBI lineage: Eukaryota > Metazoa > Priapulida > Priapulimorpha > Priapulimorphida > Priapulidae > Priapulus > Priapulus caudatus. Next base: position 24,596 of record NW_014578856.1, read on the forward strand.
GAACGTTATAGAATTTTTGCTACACTCACTCACGCGTTAGTTCGAAAATTACTAGCTTATAACTGCAAGATTAAGCCAAAAGTGCCAAAAGTGCTCCTGATGTACTGTGAATAAAGTCAATCAATCAAATTAATCGATAATCAATGAGCGATAATGCTATGCGATAGTTCAATTTCACCTACCTTGTTGCGTCACACCTTGTGGTGAATTCTGCGCGTCTGCTCACAGTGACGTCACGCTGGCATCACGACTGTTGATCACGCTGTGATCACACTACGTTCACGCTATATTCACGCTATATTCACGCTATGATGACGGATTTATAGCGCCACGATCACGCCACAATCACGCTATAATCACGCAAAAGTTCAGCGCTACGGTCACGCGTTGATCACGATATAACCACGTGCCTAACACGTGATGATCACGCTACAATCACGCTATGATCACGCTACAATCACGCGCACAATCACGCGCACAATCTATTCTTTCCTCCGCTTAAGCCAATTATCTCATATACCAATCAATGCGCAAATTTTTCGATTCGTCCTTCGATTCGTCCTTCGATACGATGTTCGATTTCTCCTTCGATTTTTCCCGATCGATTCCTCCTTCGATTTCCAGTTCGATTAGCTTGTGCCGCTCATTACTATCGATGAGAACCGTCTTTACAAACAAATATCGCTCGCAAAGCACGGCACCGCAAAAAGTTAACTATACTGTCGGCAGCCGTCGCCGTCGTCGTCGTCGGCGGCTTATAGTTGAGAACTGGCTCCACCGTCGCCGACGTCCGGAAGCGCGCGTTTAGCCGACAAACGTCGTCGGCTCCCCCGCGGATCCGTAGATATCGTCTGCCTCGAGGTCGTCCTATTCAGCAGACTCCTAACCAGCTTCTAATGGTGTCCTCCCGCCGCAGACGATGTGTCAGCGTGCGTGACAACGCGTCTGTCACCCGCGCGCGTGTGTGTCGTCGTCCGGGGCGACGCCGCCGACGACGACGACGACGACACCAACTCAACATTCTAAGATATTAAAGCCCCCTCTGATATCCTCCGTGAATCAAACTTCGGTAGATGCGCGCGCGGCGTCGCGCGCCGCGGTGTGCTTCCGCGGGGGAGATGCGACGTTGGGGACGGTCTAGGGCAGATCGCGAAGTATCGATTGAGAGGAGGAGGAGGATGAGGATGAGGAGGACGGTGGGGGTGTGAGAAGTATTATGATAATATTGCTCCGGGTCTAATTGAAGAGCTGAGATTTAGCCCGCGGGAGAAAGGGAGGGGAGATTTGATGAGCACGAGCGAGAGAGAGCGAGGAGAGAAAGAGAGAGCGAGAGAGAGAGAGAGAGAGAGAGGAGAGAGAGCGCGACGTAGTGAGAGAGAGAGAGAGAGAAGAAGAGAGAGAAGAAGAGAGAGAGAAGA
>NW_014578856.1:26023-27619 GCF_000485595.1 Priapulus caudatus
CCACAGAAAATTTTGAAAATGGAGATGGTATTTGAGGCATTTTTGAGTACATGTACAAGCCTTCATTCTGACTACGACAATTCTCTTTTAGTAGAACAAGTTATTTTTTTAATTTTGCTTCAAAATCTACGGGGGGGCAGCTGCACCTCTCCCCTCAGGCTACGGCCCTGCTCTCCTCACCTCCTCCCCTCCCCTCCCCTCCCCTCCCCTCCCCTCCCCTCCCCTCCTCTCTCCCTCCCCCTCTACCTCTCCTCTCCCCCCTCCACCTCTCCCCTCTCCCCTTTCCTCCTCCTCCCCTTCTCACGCGTCACGGCGCTGATTCGTGCACCCGCCGATGCGTGTCGCTGCGATCACCCTCCCCTCCCCCTCGCCGTCGTCGGCAGAAAAAGAAACCCCTCCTCGCAAATCCCCGCGGACACCGGGTCCAGCTCGCCGACAAACCTATCAGCATGCGGCCGACCGGTCGCCTAGCTTACGTCGGCAATCCCTCCCTCCATCGCGTCCGCTTTGACGCGCGCTCCCGCGCCGCGGCGTTGCCGACGAAACGCGGCGGCATTCGCCGCGGCGGCGTCAAAGACGGGCTTACGCAAGAACTCCGCATCGACTCGGCATTACGCGCAAATCACGGTATCAACCGCTGATGCCTTACAATCAGCGAAACCTTTGACGGCAGTCGCTGCCGACGTTCTCGCCGTCGTCGTCGGCCGGGTATCGCCCGTCGGTCGGTTTCGTCGGTCGGCGTTTCGCAATTAAGCCCGTAGCTCGCTGCAGCCCCCGCTGCAGAACGCTAATGTATTTTTGATTGCCGAAAACGATAGCCGCGTGTCGTGGCGGCGATAAGTGACGCCTCTCTGTAATGACATTCATGGGCGAGAGAGAGGGGAGAGGGGGAGGGAGAGAGGGAGAGAGAGAAAGATAAAGAGAGAGAGAGAGAGAGAGAGCGAGAGAGCCAGAGAGAGAGAGAGAAATAGAGCGAAAGAAAGAGAGAGAGCGCGCGCGAGAGAGAGACAGAGCGCGAAAGCGAGAGAGAGACAGAGCGCGAGAGCGAGAGAGAGAAAGAGAGAGAGTGAGCGAGAGAGAGACAGAGAGAGCGCGAAAGCGAGAGAGGTGGAGAGAGACACAGAGAGAGAGAGACAGCCAGACAGAGAGAAAGAGAGCGAGAGAGAAAGAGAGAGAGAGAAAGAGAGAGAGAGAGCGAGAGAGAGAGAGAGAGAGCGCTGCCATTAACTACGCCGTAATCCCGCCATTATAACAGATACATATCGCTCGGGCTATTCGTCTTACGGGCCGGCTTACGCGCGCGGCAACACAAATCCCCCGGATTACGGTCCGGTTCGATAGCCCAGCTGGTACCCTCATCGTCTGCTGCTGCCGCCGCGAAGCCCGCCTCCGTCAGAGAGAGTCGATCCGGTTTTACGTCGATCCAAAATCCGAAAACTCGGATCCGAGATTTCGCGGATGCACCGAGAAACGATGACGTCGTCGTTTCTGTTATTTTTTTTTCGGAAAGGGGGAAATATTTCCGAGAGTTGGTTAGAGAGAGAAAGAGAGAGAGAGGGAGAGAGAGAGAGGGAGAGAGAGAGAGAGAGAGAGAGA
>NW_014578856.1:29081-40522 GCF_000485595.1 Priapulus caudatus
AGACATGCACGCGCGCGCGCATACTCGCGTACGCACATGCGCGGACACACGCACACATGTTGCTCACACACGCTTAGACAGACATGCACGCGCGCGCGCATACTCGCGTACGCACATGCGCGGACACACGCACACATGTTGCTCACACACCACGCTTATAGACAGACATGCATGCGCGCGCGCATACACGCGTACGCACGCGCGGACACACGCACACATGTTGCTCACATACGCATAGACAGGCATGCACGCGGCGCGCGCATACTCGCGTACGCACGCGCAGACACACGCACACATGTTGCTCACATACGCATAGACAGACATGCACGCGCGCGCGCATACTCGCGTACGCACGCGCGGACACACGCACACATGTTGCTCACGCACGCATAGACAGACAGGCACGCGGCGCGCGCATACTCGCGTACGCACGCGCGGACACACGCACACATGTTGCTCACATACGCATAGACAGGCATGCACGCGGCGCGCGCATACTCGCGTACGCACATGGCGCGGACACACGCACACATGTTGCTCACACACCACGCTTAGACAGACATGCACGCGCGCGCGCATACTCGCGTACGCACGCGCGGACACACGCACACATGTTGCTCACACACCACGCTTAGACAGACATGCACGCGCGCGCGCATACTCACGTACGCACATGCGCGGACACACGCACACATGTTGCTCACACACCACGCTTAGACAGACATGCACGCGCGCGCGCATACTCACGTACGCACGCGCGTGCACACGCACACATGTTGCTCACACTCGCATAGACACGCATGCACGCGCGCGCGCACACACACGTACGCACGCGCGTACACACAAGAACTGTTGCTATATATTCACGATGCGCCTAGATTCTCGTTTTAAAGCCTAGATTCTAAGATTCATGTTTGGGTGAGTGGTGCGAGTGCCTCTTTTCCTCTTTATTCCTCTGGCTCTGTGCGTCTACTTTCTCTGTCTATTTGTCTGTCTCTGTTCTCTCTCTCTCTCTCTCTCTCTCTTTCTCTCTCTCCTGTTCTCTCCCTCTTCTCTTCCCTCTCTCTCTCCCTCTCTCTTTCCTGCCCTCTCCCTCCCTCTCCCTCCCTCTTCTCTCTTCCCTCTCTCTCCCTCGGCTCGCTCTCCCTCTCTTTCTCCCTCCCTCTCTACTCTCCTCCCCATTTCTCCTACCATCTCTCTTCCTCCATCTCCCTCTCTCTTCTCCCTCCCTCATCTCCCTCCATCTCTCTCGCTCTCTCTCTCTCTCGTGTCATCGTTGATGCGCAGTTTGCTGCATGATTTACGGCCGCCATGCCGACGCTTCAATATTGCTGCCGACGCAATGTAGGGCATTACGTGGCGACGCATTCGAGAGAGAAAGCTCCAGCAGCTTGACGGTCTCACCACGGATGACGGCGGTCCAGTGGCAGCAGGCAGTAGTAGCAGCCCAGTTAGCAAACATGTTAAGCTAGCAGCAGCAGCAGCAGTTAGTAGCAGCAGCCAGTAGCAACAAGCAGCAGCCAGCAACAACACAGCAATAGCAGCAGCCAGCGTATCAGCCATTGGCGCGTAGCACAACAACAGCAACAACAACAGCAGCAGCAGCAACAACGAAACGAACAACAACAACAACAGGCAGCAGCGTAGTAGTGTAGTTTAGCAGCAGCAGTAGCAGCTAGCCAGTAGCAGTAGCAGCAGGCAGCAGCAGCAGCAGCAGCCATGTAAGCAAACAGCAGCAGCAGCAACTAACAACAGCAGCAGCAGTAGCAAACCAGCAGCAGGCAGCCTGCCCAACAACAGCCAACAGCAGCAGCCAGCAGTAGCAGCAGTGGCCAGTACGCAGACAACAACAACAAACAAACAACAACAACAACAACAACGCAACCAACAACAACAACCAACAGCAACAACAACAGCAGCAACAACACAAACAACAACAACAACAACAACAAACAGCAGCAGCAGGCAGAGCAGGCCAGCAGTAGTTAGTAGTAGTAGTAGCCAGCAGCTGTAGTAGTAGCAGTAGTTAGTAACACGCCCAGCAGTAGCAGCAGCAGCAGTAGCTAACAGCAGCGGCCCAGCAAGCGCCTAGTACAGCAGCAGCAGCTTCAGCAACAGCAAGCAGGTAGTAGGCAGCAGCAGTAGTAGCAGCTTCAGCAGCCAGCACAGCTAGCAGCAGCGAGTAGCAGCCGCAGCCACTAGGCCTAGCATACAGCCAGCCAGCAGCCAGCAGCAGCCAGCAGTAATCAGTCCAGCAGCAGCAGCAGTTAGCCAGCACTAGGACCCAGCACTTAGCGAGCAGCACCCGCCGACAGCAGTAGAGTAGCCAGCAATATAGCAGCAGCAGCTAGCAGCAGATAGCCAGCACTAGCAGCACTAGCGCACTTAGCAGCCACGCAGCGAGCAGCCAGTAGCAGTTAGCCAGCAATAGTAGCCAAGTAGTAGTAGCAGCCCAGCAGCAGCAGCAGCAGCTGCACCAGCGTTAGTAGCAGCGGCAGCAGCAGCAGCAGCAGCAGCAGCCGCAGCAGCCAGTAGCAGCTAGGCAGCCAGCAGTAGCAGCAGCAGCTCAGCAGTCAGCAGCAGCAGCTGCAGTAGCCAGCAGCTAGTAAGTAAGTAAGCCTGTTATGTCTTGCGTAGCTGCGGTGGCTCACCGCGGTAATCGTATCAGTGTTTATATTAATTTATGACACGTCTCAGTTCCACCGCGCAGCCTTTCTTTTTCACGACGCTGTTTGGCATTTCTACATATACTCGCCTCTCGCCCTCTCCTCTCTCCTCTCTCTCTCTCTCTCTTGGCCTCTCTCTCTCTCTCTCTTTCTCTCTCTCTCTCTCTCTTCTCTTCTCTCTCTCTCTCTCTCTCTCTCTCTCTCTCCTCTCGCTTCTCTCTCTCTCTTTCTCTCTCTCCTCTCTTCTCTTTCTCTCTCTTTCTCTCTTTCTCTCTCTCGGCGCTCTCTATCTCTGGCCCTCCCTCCTCTCTCTCTCTTCTCTCTTGCTCTGCTCTCGTCCGGGGCTCGCCTCTAATCTCTCGTCTCGCTCTGCTCTCTCTTCTGCCGCGGCGCTCTCTCTCTCTCTCTCTCTTTCCTCGCTCGCTTCTCTCTCTTTTCTCTCTCTCTCTCCTCTCTCTCTCTCTGCTCTCTCTTCTCTCTCTCTCTTTCTCTCTCCTCTCCTCTCCGCCGCGCGCTCTCTCTCTCGCTTGCTCGCTTTCTCTCTCTCTCTCTCCTCTCTCTCTCTCGCTTCGTTCTCTCTCTTCGTTCTCTTTCTTTCTTCTTATCCTCGATTCTCTGCTCTCTTCTTCGTTCCTCTCTCTCTTGCTCTCTCACTCTCTCGCCCTCTCTCATTCCTCGTTCCTCTCTCCCCCTCTCTCTCTTTCTATATATATATATATATATATATATATATAGCGATGATGTAATCGTTGTTGGAAGCCGAGACGATCTAGAGGATAAAGTTATTTGCCGGAAACCTTTTGTGTCCGGGAGAGGGTTTTCCGTGGCTTCCTTCGTGATAGTTAAATTTAAGCTACTACTCTACTATACTACAGCTTCTCACTGCGCATGCGCGCAGCGACAGCGCCACGCAGCGGTCGACTGACGAAACAATAAGCAGGTGATGGTGGTATTACGAGAGTGGCAATTCCCGTGGAAAGATATAACCATAGAAATCATATAGATGACATCGAGATAATATCGATAATAAAGTCTATTTATATTATTTCTATGGATATAACGAACATTATTAATTACACTAGCTATTCGCATAATCGTAAGAAGAAAGTGTGAGGGGGTAACAAGTGACTATACATTGATATGCCATGTATCTATCAATGGTCTCTGTTATCTTTGATCTGTAGTCGCTAGTAGCTGTTATTTCACTCAGCAACAACAACAATAATAACAGAAACAGCAACAACAACAACAACAACAACAACAACAACAACAACATCATCATCATCATCATCATACAACACCGCCACCGCTGCGAACAACACTCGCAACGAGAGAACAAGAGCAAAGCGCCCACAGGCCTCCTCCCCCTCCCTCTCCCCCCTGAGCATAAGACACTCTACCACCCATCATACAGAGCCGTACGCGGACATCTACTGAGTTTGTCTGCTGCGGGGCCGTCACCATGACAGTCAGCTCGTTAGTGTCGGCCGCCACTTTAGCAGACGACACTATAACTAATGGATTAGCACCACCGGTGGTGGTGGTGGGGGGTGGGGGTGATGGTGGCGGTCCACACACCCACGGGTTCATAGAGTATGTATACATGCATGCATGCGCACACACACGCACATACACACGCACGCACACACACACACGCACGCATACATACATACATACATACACGCGCACACACACACACACACACACACACACACACACANGCGCGCGCAGACGACGATTGTACACGGTGACACGCGCGCGCACGGGCAGCCGATTAAATCTACATTCAATTCACCCCGAGATGTCCATTAACCCACCATAGCAGTGACGGTGGCGCGAACACAATGAAGAGAACAAGAGCGCATGTCTCGTCAGGAAACGCGCGCGCGGTTTTTTTTAGGCGGCGATCGTAATCGGTAATCGATCGATCGCTGGCGCCGATAACGGTCGGTGCTTAATCGATAATCGATACTCACGTGCCGAGGGGAATTACTGATCGCGCGCGATGACGACGAAGATGATGATGGTGATGATGATGACGACGTTGATGATGACGCTGACGATTGATAATGACGCTGGCTGCAAGGTCATACTGGCAAGAATTCGCACGGATTTTCGTACGTCAAGAATTCTGTAAAACGAATAAAAAAGCCAACGGGAGGATTACTTACGTGATTAGTGTACGAGCGCCATCTGTTGGCTAATATTCTCGCTTATTCTTTAGTTTCATCTATCTACATAAACATGGGCCGGGCCGTCTATGCCGGACTTCTGACACGGGCTATTTTTTTTATTATATCAGTGTATTTAAATTACTTACAGATGAGTTGAGATGTGGCACTCAAATAAAGGAGTAAACGCATAATAGGTCACGAGCTGGGAAAAAAATATAATTTATTTTTCGGGGGCTACTTTTCAAGCTCGCGTGCATGAAAATAGCACTCTAAAATTTGGTTTGCATTGAACTCTATACAAATTTACGGGGGCTCTTTTTGGCATTTCGGGGGCTAAATCGCCCCGAGCCCCGTGTATTTTTTTCACTGGTCACGAGTAACTAACATTATATTGCGCAGTGGTTGACTTGAAGACTGTACAGTCAACTACCCTTGCTGCATTTACTGACAATCGTTACGATGTAGGTAACCGAGTAATATTTGAAAGCGTTAATAAATTCCAAACCCAAAAATCTAATCTAGGAGACAAACGGCTGCGTTTATCCACACACACGCACGCACGCACGCACGCACGCACACACACACTCTCTTTCTCTCTCTCTCTCTCTCCCTCTCTCTCTTTCTTTCTTTCTTGTTTTCTCTCTCTCTCTGTCTCTTTCTCTTTCTCTCTCTCTCTCTTTCTTTCTTTCACTCTCTCTCTCTCTCTTTCACTCTCTCTCTCTCTCTTTCTGTCATTCACCTTCTCAACACACTTTCTTTAACCTCAAGTTATGTGTGAACCTACACTAAGCATGGTATGAATAAACTTGCAATCTAATAATCTCGTGAATAGATACTTGTATCGTTAGTTGTATGAAGACGATTTCGATCATGAGTTGAATAAAGGCGCATAGTATCAAGAGCAGATAAAGAAGGAGAGCGTACAAGGGTAAAATGCTGAAACCATGCTGCAGTATTAGTCGAATTAATAAACTTTTCCCGTTTTATTTTGACGATCCTTTGCAGTATTATTGATTAGCTGTCTTACCTTGTTCATATAAAACAAACCGCATGTCCCTACGATGCCCCTATGCATCGAGAAAAGTTTATTAATTCGACTAATACTGCAGCATGGTTTCAGCATTTTACCCTTGTACGCTCTCCTTCTTTATCTGCTCTTGATATTATCATAAAGTGTATGTTCCGGGAACCCACCCGACTTTGCGAAAACCGACGTGAGAGGAAAACGAGTGCGACACAGCATCATATCGATTCATAAATAAACAGGTTTTAATCAGTAAAACAACAACAACAACGACGACGCGGCGACCGGTCGACCGGTCGACCGATCGAAGCGAGGCAAGACGATTCACGTGAAGAGCAGAGGGAGCCACCTGTCATGCGGCCCCACGGCGACGCGCAATCCGAGTCATCTCGCTTGTAGTGTAGCAGAGACATCTTGTGGCTCAAAATGGAAGCTTTGCCCACGATCGAACACCCTCGTGTGTGTGTGAACGTACGTGCGAATGTGTTCCGGAACAGCTAGCAACATGGTGCAGAGTGACCGCACGAATCCTTCGATATTAAAACAACGACCGTCATTCTAGCACTAGGTGACGCTACCGTAGCTCCGTTCTAAATTTTATGAACAAGCTACAGATGCAAAATTACTGTTTTCACACACGTGGTGAACTACTCACATGACTGTCACACCACCTGGCGAGCAAATCATGAATCACCCACATGACTGTCGCACCCACTGGTGATCGCACAACGAAACTACACGCATGATTATCGCACCACCTGGTGAGCAAGCCACGAACTACGTGTCCAACCGCCACGCCACCTGGTGATCAAACCAAGAACTACGCACACGCTCGACGCGCCAGCGCCACCTGGCGAACTCCACCTCCCCCCCACTTCTCCGTCACTTCCCCTCCTCCGGCGTCGGATCGAGTACCTTCTCTGCCTTCTCCTTCTCCTTCTTTTTCCGCTTCGGATTGAGTATCCTCTCCGCCTCCTCCCACTGTTCCCTCATCTTCCCCGCCTGCTTCGCTCCTTCCTCCGCCATCGCCGCCGGTCCGAGACTCTTCATCGCCGTCAGCGGGTCCTGCACGCGCAGGTGGCGCCCTCCTCCGGCCGCCGCCGCATCGGGGACGTACACCTCGAAGATGCGGAAGTGCGCCACCAGGTGGCGCGCCGCGTCGATGCCGAGGTTGCGGTCGGCGGCGAGGCGGGCGAGCGTCGTGGGACGCGGATCCGCCTGGTGGGCGGTGAGGAAGGCGACGGCTTGGCGGAGCGTGAGCCGGCCCGGGGGAACGGTCTTGGGTTCAGCGTAGCCCCACTCTGGCTGTTCGACGGGCGACCGGTCCGTCGGCAGGGGGCGTCGCACGTCGCGAGCGGCGTCCTCGGCGGGTTTCGCCTGCAACGGAGAGCGTGGGGGCGTGAGCCGGCGCCACCTGGCGGGCCACGTGCGTGACGCGGGTGGGAGGGAGCTTTGTATGTTTGCGCTCGTTTTTTTGGTCTCAAAACGATTTGCCGTCTGCCGTGATTCGATCGGTCATTGTTTTTATGTTTTATTTATTTCAAATTATGCGAATTGCGTTCGCTTGCTGCGAACAAACAATATCAAATACGTTCAGAAAAAAATAGGTCACATTAGATTAGGTTAAGGTAAATGAAATCAATTTTGGTCAAAATTAACTTTTTGGTAAATATTGGGCAATTTAGTGCTGTGGAAGCTAGTCTAAAGATTAATTAGATTTTGCATCTTTGTTGTAGGTATTGCCTGGAGGCACGGCCACAAAGAGAGAATGACGGACTTACATCGGGCACGGCGTCGGTAGAGGTCAAGTAGACGCCCTTTAACATTCCTTCCAATCGTGCGTCTTTCTCCTTCACCGCTGCTGCCACCTGTGCCTTATCTGTGGAAACAATTTGCGGTATAATAGTAAAGTCAAAGTATAGCGGGATAACGTCATCGGAATTAGAGTCAACATCTCCATGATTACCATAATCTTATATCTTATATATCTTATATCTTACAACTATTGCTGCTGCCACCACCACTACTACCACCACTACCGCCGCCATTGCCACCACCACCGCTGCTGCTGCCGCCGCCGCTACCACAACAGGAACATTGGGCATTTTGCCCGAAGTTTAGTGTCAACCGAACGCCCTTGCTAGCGTGCCTCGGACCGACCGTACGTCAGTGCTTTATTGCTATTAGTCAATAATACCCACTTGAGTGTACCATGTGATACCGAATATACCTGACAGTACGTTTTACGAGACTATTCAGTGACGCTAGCGACTAGACTTGGATATGTGGTGTACGTAGTGCAGCCAAGATTGTAAAGTCATGATCGGATTGGAGTCCTTCGATTGGAGGAGGAGGGAAATTGTTTCGGTGAGTATAACTATTAGTTTATAATGGAAATGTTGCGCATGCATCTGAGTATGTTGAAGTCAGGGTGTTAGCCAGGAAAAAAAATCAGGGAGTCTCACCATCTGAGCGAAGCGAGGATGCTGCGGGCGCGAAGCGCCCTAGGGGGAAAACCCGACGATTTTATTTTCATGCAGGGGTAAAATTAGGCCGCCCTCGTGCCGTCTCTATCAAATTTCATCCATCTCGTCCAAGAATAGGCCGTCCAAAAGATGGGTAGACAGGTCTCTGGCTAACACACTGGTTGAAGTATAAATTATCATAAGTAAATTCTATCAGGGACAGGTGTTTGCGAAAGGGTATACAGTCTATCGGCAGATTTTATTAGCCAAAGATTGCATGTTCTAACACGATTATTAGACATCTAGTGACCTTCATGAGTATTGTGTATATATTGAGTGCTTAGTACATTGTAATTCATCCGGTCTTATACCCCGTACAGACTGCAAATTTGACATGGTATCAAACTGGTGTGCGCCAAGCGCGTGTCATATTTTTGCAGTGTGTACGGCAGTCTGCGAAATTAACCACTGGCCCGGTATTCGAGGCCAGTAAATTTTCCGTGGGGCCAATGAAACTGGTAAATGAACAAGACCGATGGGCCAGTGGGAAAAAATGGAGTAAATAGTCTATTAATGATATCTCAGCTTCTTTATGTGATGATCAGTCTGAGAATTTACCGAAATTCCCGATATTTTGNAACTAGTCAACACCATGCGTGTTTGTCGCCGCTAGGCAAGAACTTCCGGTTTCCGGTCTGGTTCGGTTTCTCTTTTCATAATATGATGATCATTGATTCGGGCCTGTAAAACCTAGTGTGGGCCAGTGAATTATACATTTCTACAGGCCCGCTGGGCCAATGAGGGTGGAAGTTTTTCGTGCAGACTGGTACGGGGTATTATAGTTTTGATGTTGTACCGTTTGAAATGAGTGAAGTCTGACGTTATCCCTGGTACCGGTAACATAATCACTTAATTGTTTAGATTCTTTATAGTAACTTTCTGAACTTTTTGTGAATGCTTTGTATTTGTGTCATGTTGATGAAGACAGTTGATGTGAAGAAGCCACTTCGTAGGTCAACAAAAATATAATGAAATAGCTGTGGATCAAGGATAGTTTGGGACCCCCCCCCCCCGCAATACGTTTTTCCGCATGTGTGCTACACTATTCTGGAGCGCTAAACTATGCTTGGGTCATAGCAATTAAAATTTAAATTTAAATCACGCCATCGTACGTAAACAGAGCTACACATCTTTAAACGTCGAGCATCGCTAACGACTCATCTTCTTATTTATTACCGGTAATTAGTGCTGAGAGGGTCTATGTCCCCCGGGGTACTGCCGGAACGTACCCTGGTACTATCTAATATGCCGGACCGTGCTCGCCTACTCCACTAACGAGTCTAGGGAGTCGCCTACGCCTACTCCCTAACCCTAACCCTAACCCTAATCCTAACCCTAACCATATCAAATAGTACCAGGGTACGTTCCGGTATACCGGACCGTACCCAGGGTACGTTCCGGCAGTACCCTGGGGGACATAGACCCTATGAACGTAATTAGTAGTAGTAGTACAGCTAGTTTTGTTGGGGATGTGCATATTTTGTTGCCCCAGATTCTATGCCAGGTCAATATGTCGTATATATGTCCATGTGGGTCAGCAATGTAATGACTAATGACCGTAATGTATGCTTGGACACTATAATATAGTCTGTTGTCACCCCACGGTCAAGTCTTTATCTGACGGCCAGACTACAATACATTAACCTTCGGACAATAACCATAAGTTAATGTACTCGTGATCACTGTAAGTTGCAGTACAGTACTTACAGTACAGCCTTACAATCATCATCATCAAAAGTACCGGTACGTACGCTCTGCTGCTGCACTATCGAGGTCTACCGATCCGGGCCGTTTAGCGGTGGGTCGCTTTTCCTTCGAAATTACTTTCATCGCACGATTTTCTACGTTGAAGTGCCGGGCCTTTCTCTCCAGCGTCGAAATTACCTTACCCATTGCTTACAGACTCTTTAAAATTACAGTAACACAAGATTTACAAAATAGTACTACTACAAGGTTGACAAGACATCACGTAAGACACACAAGACAGTATTGGGAACAACACGGGGATGAGAGTCATTGGTCTTGTACTTAATGCGACATAGGCGCCATGTTTGATTCATTGGCACTCCCGCAGCAATGTAAGCATGCATCTAAAACAGGACGTAGCGTTATTAATGATGTGTTAGTTTGATTCCGAAATATTACGGAAAATAATATCCCTAAATAAAATTAAGGTTGATACATTTTCAATTCTGATGGAATAATAATGACGTTTTGGCAGTGCCGCCACATTGAAGTAGCCAGGGCGCGATTTGCGAATTGCACCTCCTATAGGCATGCCACTCTCCCTTTCAAACGTTTATATTAAAATTTGCTTATTTTATTTTGTACTTTTTATGGTAACAGCGATATTATCTGGACTAGCTTGGCTTGTTGGACTGGGTACCGAGATTTGTGTATAAATATTCGTGTTTTGACGATAGATGGCGCAACGAGGTCGTACGTATACATATCTGGCATTATGCCTCATTATCGGATGAAGGTGAACTCCGGTTCAGTTAATTTTTTTCACTTAGCTCTGTTTTTTTAAGAGGTGGCAGTGATGGCTTTATAGTACGACGGTACGCCATAAGAAAGCTCAATCGTAATTGGTGAGCTAGGGGAAAGAGGAGAGTGGGTAATAAGGATGGATTGTTTTGCCTGCATGCACGCGTGCGGGTGACGCGGCACTTTTGCAGACGCGCAGTTCTTGTAAACAGACAGGCAGATAGAACACGTAAACGTGTAGGCGGCAGGTAGGCAGGATGGCAGGCAGGCAGGCAGGCAAGCAGGCATGCAGGCAGGCAGGCTGTCAGGCAGCTAGGTTTGAGGGCTAAGTATGCTGCCTCTCAACGCTATTGCATCTATGACATTTTTCCTCCATGAAAAAGATTGTCTTCCTATTCGTATTTGAATTGCGTTGAATAAATACTAAATAATAATAATAATAATAATAATAATAATAATAATAATAATAATAATAATAATAATAATAATAATAATAAAGGTATGCAGGCAGGTAGGCGGGCAAGCAGGCAGGCAGGCAGGCAGGCAGGTAGGCGGGCAAGCAGGC
>NW_014578856.1:42042-42999 GCF_000485595.1 Priapulus caudatus
ACTACTACTACTATTAATACTACTACTACTACTACTACTACTACTACTACTACTACTACTACTACTACTACTACTACTACTACTACTACTACTACTGCTACTACTACTACTGCTACTACTACTACTGCTACTACTACTGCTACTACTACTACTACTACTACTACTACTGCTACTACTACTACTGCTACTACTACTACTACTGCTACTACTACTACTACTACTACTACTGCTGCTACTACTACTACTACTACCACTACCAATACCACACAGGTATACATACCACCACGCAATTCATAAACGATTATCACTTGAATCACTGTATAGTCATCTAATATGTTAATACGGTATGCACCAGACGACCGACCCACACACGAACCCACCTCAGCACTCACCCATGCATGGATATACCACCAGAAGTAGATAATAGGGAATTACTATTCCTATTATCTTCTCTATTATCTACTTCTGATGCCACCATGCGCGGAGGTATGCAATTGATAAACGTATATGCACATGAATGGCTCGTGCAGTAATCTAATATTTTAATACGGTGCGTTTCGTAATAACCATATTACAGCTGTAGGCAGGCAGGTACTTGCTGCGCTAATCTGCTTCGTTCATCATTGACTGACTAACAGTATTATGCCGATGAATGTGATGTGTGATAGGTATATGTGATAGATATATGTCGGTAATGAATTCGCCACCTAACAATGATGCCGACAGGGCTTAGCGGAGATGGAGGAGAGAGAGAGAGAAAGAGAGAGATAGGGGGCGAGCGAGTGAGCGAGAAGTAGGTGAGAGAGAGAGAGAGAGAGAGAGATAGAGAGAGGGAGAGAGGGATAGAGCGAGAGAGAGAGAGAGAGGGATAGAGATAGATAGATATATAGATAGATAGATAGATAGATAGATAGATAGATAGATAGATAGATAGATAGATAGATAGATAGATAGATA
>NW_014578856.1:44992-45574 GCF_000485595.1 Priapulus caudatus
AACCCTACACCTCCTCATCCTCCTCAACCCTACACCACCTCCTCCTCCTCATCCCTACACCTCCTCCTCCTCCTCAACCCTACACCTCCTCATCCTCCTCAACCCTACACCTCCTCCTCCTCAACCCTACACCTCCTCCTCCTCCTCTTCCTCAACCCTACACCCTACGCACTGACAGTTCTGTCATCGCACTACGCTCTGCCACGGCAGTCGTGGGCGATGGCAAGAAGCGATCGGAGCTACTCGACTCCGTCACGATCGAAATGAGATTTAAAACATAATAAAACATAATCTGCATCGAAATGACCAATTAGCCGGTTGAGGGCGATACGTCGCCAGGAGGCGGTTGCCACGGCAACGACGCGGCGGCGGCGCCAGGAGGCGGTTGCCACGGCAACGACGCGGCGGCGGCGCCAGGGATGCTGTGAACAGGAGTGCCTGTGGAGTCGCTGAGAGCTTCTGCTTCTTGCAAAGTCGTCTGCGCGTGACCGACATGCGATGATAGTTGTAAACTCCCACTACCACCACCACTGCTGCTGTTGTTGTTGTTGTTGTTGTTGTTGTTGTTGTTGTTGCTGCTGC
>NW_014578856.1:45599-48944 GCF_000485595.1 Priapulus caudatus
TCCCCACCGTCTCTCCTCGGTCTGCTCTTTCTTTTTCTCATCCACTCTCTCTCTCTTCCTTCTTTCTCTGCCTCTCATCTCATTCTCATCTCTTCTCCGGTCTCTCTTCCTTCATCTCTCTTCTCCTCTCTCACCCTCTGCCTCTCTCTCTCCCCCTTCTCTCTCTCCGCCCCTCCTCTCTTTTCTCCCTTACGCATATCTCTCCCAGCGAACTCTAAATTCCACCACACCAGGCACTTTGAAGCAGTTTCAATCAAAAATAAAGCTAACATAAATAGCGAAATCTAATACTGATACGTACTACAAAAATTCTTAAATGTATCTTTACTATATCTATCAACACAACCCACTAGTTCAAATGCCAATTACGACCAGCTATATCCTGTGAACTTCAGTGTAAAGTGTCGACTAGTGCGGCAGCAGCACCAGCGAGTCACCTACCGGCGACCCGCTCATTGCCAGCGGTTGGCACAATGACAGTTATAAATAATATCAATCATCACACTTATATACTGTAATTGTCACTACGTGCCGACCGTCGCAATGGCAGGCTCACGCGGTTCATCCAATATCGTGCATAGACGCGTTACACGAATATATACAGGCAAACTCGGTCGCAAATAATAGTGAAAGAGAAGTATAGAAACAGTTAAGAACATTTTAAGTAGCTAGAATATTAGACTTTTCGTATTTTATTAGCATTAATAACCCATATATTGAAACGCATTCAAAAATCCCTGTTGCCGCGAGCTCCCGGAACAGCTCCGCCAAGACAATCTCTTCCTACCATCATGGCCCCTGGCTTGCGCCGCGGCCGCGTTTAAGAATGTGCCGTATTATAATATACTATTATATATATAAGTGTGTGGTGTGGATGCGTTGGTGGCGTGCGTGCGTGTGTGGTATTGTGTGTGTGCTGTGTGATGCCGTCTGGCGTGCGTGCCGGCGTGCGTGCGTGCCTGCTGCCGTGCGTGTGTGTTGTGTGTGTAGTGTGTGTGCTGTGCGTGTGCGTGTAAGTCGGTGTTGATCATATTGTAACTATTATAAGTAATATTATATATATATATATATATATATCTATATCTATTAATACTCGTTCATGATTTCGTGGCCGGGGGGGGGTGTATGGAGAAATTGAGTCAGCCTTCCTCGTAGGCCTCTTAGTAGTCAGTCTGAGCCCTTACCTTTCCCTTTCAGTACGAATAGTTTTTTCCGTATATATACGCTGTATGCAGTGCCAATCTGATTATTGATGAGATGATATATCTGATCAAAGATTGCCTCCCCGTACTCTGTCGACCTGTTGTGGTGTGGTTGGGTGTGTGTGTGTGTTTGTAGTGCGTTTGCGTGGCGTGCGTGTGCGTGTGCGTGTGGCGTGCTGTGCCGTGTGTGGAGTGTGTGAGTGTGTTGCGCGCGTGCGCGGTGTGCGTTGTGCGGGGTTGCGTGTGCTGTGGCGTGTAGGGAAGGGAGAAGAAGGCGAGACTCCATTGAAGAACGAAGATTGAACGTAAGTTGGTTTTGATGCGGTAATTTCGCGATGCTTGAATACCGACAGGTCGGGGGGCGGCCTCCCACTGGCAGCCGAGTGAAGAGGCAGCCCCCAAAGATCCGTGATCGGGCCGCCCCTAAGGCAAGTCAGCGATGGGGGCAGCCACTCCCAAAGGGCAGGGCACTACAACCCTTTCCCACCTTCTTCCAGTGACTGCAGAAGAGAACCCTCATCCACCACTTTCTTTCGGTGACCACAGAGGGAATCCCCTCCCCAACACTTTTCCTCAGCGACAGCCGACGAAACTGTGCCACACTCGCTAAGAAAGTATGATTTTTATCGCCCTGTGTCGGTCAGACTAGCGTGAAAGAGAAAAAGCAGCAGCAGTAGCAGCAGAAGCAGCAGCAGCAGCAATAGTAGTAGTAGCAGTAGCAGCTCACAGTAGCAAGCAGATAACAGCAGCCGAGCAGCAGTAACAGCACGACCCCAGCATCAGTAACAGCAGCAGACAAAGCGAAGCATAACAGCAGCAGCAGCAGCCAGCGAGACAGCAGAAGAGCATATTCAACAGCAGCAGCACAGCGCAGCAACAGCCAGCTAACACAGCAGCAGCAGCAGCAGCAGACAGCAACGCAGTACTAACCAGCAACAGCAGCACGCAATCAGCAGTAGTAACCAGCAGCACGCAGCAGAGGCACACCACGTAGTAACACAGCAGCATAACCAGCAGTAAGCACCGCAGTAAACAGCACACCGCAAGCGCCCCCCGCCAACGCTAGCCCAAAAAACAGCCGCACGACACAGTAGTACCGTACCAGGTAAGCAGCAGCAGCAGTCAGCAGCCAGCACGCGCACGCCAGCAGCATATCACTACACTCACACCAGCAAACAGCAAGAGCAGCAGCATCAGTACCCCACACCCTCACACAGCTCAGGCACGCAGACAGCAACAGCATCACGTCTAGCCAGCAGCACAGCACACACCATCACACCACAGAGCAAGCAGTAGCAGCAGCACACCACCACCAGACCAAGCAGCAGTAAGCACTGTAACACAGCAGGCAGCAGCAAACAACGAGCATTCTCTCTTCCCCACTCTCTCTCCCTCTCCCCCTCTTTCCCCTCCCCTCCCTCCCCGTGTCTCCGCGCAGCAGCTGTGAAGCACGTACACATGGCTTCCTGTAAGCCCGGCTGCTGCTGCCCCGCAGACGCACGCAGCGGTGGTGGTGAGAGCACAGGCCCTGACCTGATGATGACCAACGAGCTAAATATAACAAGGAGAGGAAGCGCCGCCATATCTGGCCCAAATTTGGGTTCGGCAGAGACCCTAAAACAGACTAGTGTTCTATTGTCTCTGGGTTCGGTCTGCATGCACAGCCGTTTCAGCTGATTATGGTCCATAGATGGCGCCCTTGAGGCGAAAAGCACACCGACAATCCGCTTCCTCTCCTTGTTATATTTAGCTCCTTGATGATGACCATTCTACAAGCGTTAGCATCCCGCCTACACATACCCCTCCCTCACCCTACTACTCCTCCCTCACCCTACTACTTCCTCTTACTAGCCCTACACCCTCCCTCCCTAACCCACTACTTCCCCTCCCTTACCCTACACCCTTCCTTCTCTAACCCTACATCCTACCCCTTCCTCTCCCTAACCCTACACCCTGCCCCCTTAACATTAAACCCTTCCTCCCCAAGCCTAAACCCTCCCTCCATAAACCTGCACCTCCTCCTCCGTAACCCTACACCTCCTCATCCCTACACCTCCTCCTCCTCCTCAACCCTACACCTCCTCATCCTCCTCAACCCTACACCTCCTCATCCTCCTCAACCCTACACCTCCTCCTCCTCAAC
>NW_014578856.1:51857-53156 GCF_000485595.1 Priapulus caudatus
CTCCTTCTCTTCCCCCTCTTCTTCCTCTCCTCGTCCTTCTCCTCTCTCTCTCTCTCTCTCTCTCTCTCTCTCTCTCTCTCTCTCTCTCTCTGCCGCCGCTACTTCTTCGCTAACACTTGCTCACTTGTGGCTCGCCCGTAGAGAGCGTCTGGGAATCCTCATCATCGTCTGCGAAGGTACCACCACAACTCTCTGCGGCCTGTATCCATGGCAACCGCATCCCGAACACAGAAACACGCCACGTAAGGACGGAAACGCAAAAAGGCAGCCTCGGGAGAAGGAAAGGGATACTTCCACTAAATGAAATCCACTGTGTTGATATGTTCACTGAACTACTGTGTCAATCTGTCCTTCCCGTATATGTTAAATCCACTGAACAACTGTGTTGATATGTTCACTGAACTACTGTGTCAATCTGTCCTTCCCGTATATGTTAAATCCACTGATCAGCTGTGTCGCTCTGTCCATCACGCGTACGTTAAACCCGCCCAACTGATGCCGCCATCCTTTCCTCGCTCTATAATGTCGCTATACTATGATGTCGCTATGTTCTCCTCGTTCTACTCCCGACAGCTCTGCGTTTGTCGTCGTACTGCTGCTGCTGTTGCTGCTGGTAGCCTCTCCCTCTCTCTCTCTCGCTACTCGCAGGTTACGGTGTTTCCTCCCGTAGCGGCCGCCACGCCCCTGACGCTACACGGCTACACAATACCGGCGTATGCGTGTGTGAGATTTCACCGTATAGTAGTAACGTACGTACGCGACAACACGCTAACGCGCATTCTCCTCTCCGCTCCGGCAACTTCCTCCCCCTCCTCCTCCCCCTCCTCCGCTGTTACCACGCTCCGTCGCTCTCCCGTAAAAGCCACTAGCTTCCGCTCCCAAGCTAAACGCCGTGAAATAACCGCATCGCGATAGACGGTCGCCGACCGTTCGCAAGCGCGGGGTGAACGCACGCACGGGCGGAGACGCGGTGTCAGTCTACGCGTACGTAATCACGCTGCGACAGGAGCGCATTTTTCGGCGAAAAAACACAATTGTATATTCATAGCCGTATAGATGGGCGACTAGTCTATTACAGCCGGTCGGAGAACGGTGGTAAGGCGACGGTCGGCGACAGTCTATCGCGCAAACGCGGCGACCCGCGATGCGAATTTACAGCGACAAGTGATTACACAGGTGATGACGATGATGATGACGATGACGATGATGATGACGATGACGATGACGATGATGATGATGATGACGATGACGATGATGATGATGAAGATGACGACGACGACGACAACGATGATGAAGATC
>NW_014578857.1:0-1659 GCF_000485595.1 Priapulus caudatus
AGCTCGTGTGGCCTTTTAGGCACGAATATGGTTACAGTATACTAATGTAATATATGTTTCAACTACGTCTCACTATTTAGCATCACAGGCGGCTCGCTCATTCTGCTGAAAAATTGTGCTAAATATAGTATTTTATTTGAGACGTTCCAAGTCTTGTGCCTTTCAACAGTGCTTGCTACTGTCAATGCACGCCCTGCCATATCAGCCAGCCCACAAAGCTCACACAAATTCTCTCTGTGTATTTTTACGGCGCCGCTGCTGAATTGCGTGATTGATCAGGAGGGGCGCAGCTGTAAATCGAGGAGCGGACGACATTTTCTTTGGGGTGTTCCGAAAAAAATCAAAATTGACCACTGGACCAATTTCATGGTTCCATGTCAATTACAGAAGCCTCTGCATAATGGACCCCCAACAAGCCCTTGACTGACTAGGCCAAGATAAGATCAAAGGTTTGCTATATGCCTCTTATTTAGTCCGCGGCCGATAGCTTCTTATTTAGAACAAAAGTCTTCAATTGTTAATCTTCTAAAACTACAGACCATCCGTAGACCGCCTGTGGTGGAGACGTGTGCCGCGGGCGTCGCGATTGGCGCACCGTGTCTTCACTGCGCGGACACCCGGCTTCATACCTTGAACATCCCGCCGCGGTCGCTGCCGCATAATCCGCGGCAACTGCGCGCTCTCTATCCTGCGCGCCCAGGCTCAGGATCAACAGCCAAAGCTGCTACCTCTGCACGCAATCTGTGTATCAAAGTTCTCTCTTGATTTCTAAGCCTATATATAGCGAAAGAGGTGGCAAAGTTGACCAAATGACGCAAAGAGAAGGAAAACGATCCATAGGCAATACCTCTATAAGCAAAGCTAATCAGACAGTCGATGCTGGGACTTCCCACAACCTCAACCCAAATGAAGAATCTACAGTGCTTCCAAGAAGCGGCCTATGAGCTAAATATCAATAGCATAACCTACAAACTTACTCCAACATCCAAACAGAACCCCTACAAGATAACAAACAAATAACACAACCCATACCCTGACCCACAACCTAACACACACAACCTAACCCTAATTCATAACACACACACATACACGCACACACACACTGCACACACGAACACCGGGCACGGCGCACACGGCACACGCACACGCACACGCCACACGCACACGCCACACGCACGCACTCAGCGCCGCGACACACACACACACACACACACACACACACACACACACACACACACACACACACACACACACACACACCCCCCCCACACACACACACACACACGCACACACAAATATATATATATATACATTTGCATACCGATGCACGCAAGCACGCACGCCCACCCCAATTGCTTCTAGGGAGCTATCCCGGGACGGGTGTCTCCCTCTCAGGTGGCCGTCAAGCGGGGCTGCACGCGCGCACGGGGAACTGTCGGCATGACAGGAAGGCGCGGAATTGCAAAAAGACGACGCGGCAATAAAAAGAGAGGCATGCTAATTAGCGGAGAGGAAGCTTAGAGTAGAGAAGGACGGCGGAGAAAAACGCTGAAGCCGGCGAATCTGACGGAAGAGGAAAAGAGGGCCGAGGTTGAGGTTGACGATATATTTACGATAAGAGAGAGAGAGAGAGAGAGAGGGGGAGAGAGAGAGGAGGGA
>NW_014578857.1:3047-4165 GCF_000485595.1 Priapulus caudatus
AATACATGTATTCATGTATGTATAATACATGAATACATGAATACATTTTAAATGTTGACGGAATATTCATGACACATATATGTGATAAATTATTTGAATTGTACATTTAAAATGTAATCATAAGGGATATCAGCGAGTAGGCTTGTATGATAAACTACTTTCAGAACATCTCATTTGATTTCATAAGATTTTTACAAAACTAACGTATGTTAAGTTTTTCTCTTAGACCGCCGATGGCAGAAATTAACGTAACGAGAGAGGAATTTCTTGCCTTCTTGCTGCAATAATGAACACAAATATTTCGCATAAATCTTGCCTCTGTTTTGCTGCGACCCGTTGGCAGAAACAAAATTAGTCTTAACATTGATCTATACATAAAAGTTTTTCTCTTAGACTGTCGATGAGAGAAACATCGTAAAGTTACGTGAATGTAAAATTCGACCAGAAATTTCCTACAAACTTTACGAAACAAAGTTCCGTCAACGCGGTCTCTGCGAGTACGAAAAAAAACCTACAACTTAATGTTAATCCTGAGACACATAATTCTGTTTACGGTTTAGATCCCTTGTCGGCAGCTCTGCGTTTATGAACACCCATGCAGAAACTGCGGAACGGGAAGCGAAATTCTTGCATCTAGAGAAAGTATGTAGAACGCGCGATGAGTCTCTTTGCGGTGCACGTTGAAGACTGACCGCTGCTTGGGTCGGCTTCAGGGTCTGGTGATGGATGCTGGGGGAATTCGTACGCGTGCGATGATGGATAGCCAAGTCTGATGATGCATGCCATCACAGAAAGCTTCCTCCGTGCATGGTGGCCTCCTCGTGGGATTCACTGTGGGGTCTGTACGTCCGCCACTTGAGTTAGAGCACTCTCCTCTCCTCCCTTCTCTCCTCTCCTCTCCTCTCCTCTCCTCTCCTCTCCTCTCCTTTCCTCTCCTCCCCTCTCCTTTTCTTTCCTCTCTTCTCGTCTCCTCTTCTCTCTTCTTATCTCCTTTTCTCTCCTCTCCTCTCCCCCTCTTCTTTCCTCTTCTTTCCTCTCATCTCATCTCATTTCCCTCTCTCGGCTGGGTTCAATGTTTAACTGCGTGCACTCGCGTGTAACTGCGTGCACTACCGTGC
>NW_014578857.1:6428-8723 GCF_000485595.1 Priapulus caudatus
CTCTCTCTCTCTCTCTCTCTCTCTCTCCGCCGCCTTCCTCTACCTCCTCTCTCTCTCTCTCTCTCTCTCTCTCTCTCTCTCTCTCTCTCTCTCTCTCTCTCCGTATAGGGCCTACAAATAAATAAATAAATAAATATATATATATATATATATATATATATACATACATACATATACTACATTGCGAAGTAGATAGGGATAAACGATTGGGAATTTTGCGGGCCGTATAATATTGCTGAAGGGGTCGTTATCGTATCAGGTACCTAGCTGATAGTTATACCTGATCCCTTATTATACCTGATTATTATCCCTGATTATACCTGATCCCTAACCCTAACCCTAAGTCTAACCCTAACTCTAACCCTAACCCTAACCCTAACCCTAGGTACATATATGTAGTACCTGATACGCAAGGGCGTAGCCAGGAATTTGGATTGGTGGGTTCTCGAGCGAGTATCAAGGGGGTCTGAAATTATTTTTTTGAGTTAAATGTAAAAATAGTGCTTTAAAATCAATTTAGACGCTGTTTTGTTGACAATACTATTTCTTCTGCAGCTCTACGACACCAATGTCATGGCCGATCCACGATTCCAATGAGGGGGTTAAAACAGGCGAGGGAGTATGGGGGTCCTCCCCCAGAAAATTTTGAAAATGTAGATCGCAGGAGATGGTATTTGAGGCACTTTTGAGTACATGTAGAGCCTTCATATTCTGACTACGACAATTCTATTTTTTTTTACTTTTGAATCAACAAGGGGGCCATGGCCCCCTTTGGCCCCCCTCTAACTACGCCAATTTGTTAACGTAAATTTTTTTTACGAGGCCAGGATTAGGCCAGCTACGCGCTTTTAAGAGAAAAAGAAAAATAGATTATTTTTTATTTTTTTGTTGGATTTTGATTTTGATTGGGGGGTTCTAGTGCCCCCAGGACCCCTCCCCCCTGGCTATGCGCTTGCTAATACGACAACGACCCCTTCAGTTATATTATCTGTATGCATACTAGCATGATTGGCGTTAAAGGAGTGGCCATGCTCCGGATCGCCATGAAATTTTAGATGGATGATTCAGTCTTTTCCAAGTGCGGGTACCGAATTTCTATTGTGGCATGACTCCAGGAGCTAAGATCCGACTCTCTGGAATGAACCAAAATACAGAAATCAATGGTCGCGCAGTACGGTTAGGCGGAGCTAGTGTTAATTAGCACCAGAGGCGTGTTCAACAGCGCGAACGCTCGCAGCACAAACGCAGCGCCACTTGAACGACACCGAGCGCTTGCTTTATCCAAGATGGCGGCTTCCTCAGCAGATTTTAATCGCGTCTTTGAACAAGTACTGTTAAACGAATTAGCAGACGAATTAAATTGATAATTCCTTCATCGAAGCAAGTATATAGAAAGTCCTTCGACCCAGCGACATTTCCCAAAGTCAGAATTAAGTGTTAGATTCGCATTCGCCAGATTGCCCGTCGCCATCTTAAAAACAACTCGCGCGCTGCGCGAACAGCCTCGGGAGCCTGATCGCGCAGTGTCGTTCAGAAGGCGAGCGCACGCGAGCGTTCGCACTGTTGAACACGCCCCAGGGTTAGAGTAAATTGCAACCAACAGAGTTAAGATATTTTACTACTGTTAGTGTTAGGGGTGCCACAATAGAGTCAGAACATATAAATCAACTATGCACAACTATGGTGATTTATATGCTCTGGTAGAGTGAAACGAGCCAGAGCGAGAGCGCCATCTGTCGTGGAGTTTTGTCATCGCATTATTGTTGAAATTAATAATTATATTTAGTGTTTTATTTTTAGTACATCTTTACACGCATTACCCGTACGACAGATAAAAAGAATAATTACTATAAATAAATAATTATTGAAATATAGTGCGGACTATATCCGGTAACATCAAATACAATTAATCGATCACGTACTACATTCTGTCGACCACATTCCTAGGGTGTGCGTCGGTTCCAACATGGCAGCTGTATAGAAAACATCTTATCATGAGTAAAGCAATCGAAACGGTCCGTCTAGAGGATAAAACGTTTTGCTTGCATTAGAAAGAGATGTCAGATTGTCACAAGTGCAAGAAGCCTGTCTATTTCGGTATGTTTATTTTTGTTAACCAAGTGCCAGTGCCAATGTGCCATTGGCAATCGTACTTTGGTAGTGTTACTGGCAGTAACTCACTGTAGTGCATACCTGGTAGTCAGTGTAGTGGAGGCCTAGCCACAAGTTTCCTTCTCGCTTAAAGCCGCAATATGCGCATCCAAACGATAATTTCTCCAGTACTAGACTAGCAAA
>NW_014578857.1:8733-22467 GCF_000485595.1 Priapulus caudatus
GCACTGTTTATCCTCTACCTGCCGCTGCCAACAAGCCACGGTTATTCGTGTTAGATGGTATCCGGCCTCACGCCTCTGCGCTAGCAATGTTACACGCTCTTTTTTTTTCTTTTTTACCCCCGACGAACAGTTCGGCCGCGAACCAGTCTAGCCAGAGGTCAAAAATCTGAGGCGGGCGCAGGCCATAAGCATATTTTTGCAAGCGCCAGCATAATAAGCAATGTGATTACATTGTATCAACGACGAACCAGACAATTGCGTCTAGACAATCGCCTGTCCTGCAGGTGTACTGTGGAGGCGTATGAACGCGGCGATGAGATGTTTCGAAGCGCCAAAACAATTGTAATAATAAAAAAATGATTGAAATTTCTTCCTGTTTTGCATGTATTTTGTTAAAAATTTGTTTAAAAATACGCGTACACACATGCGCTCCCGAAGGGTCGGTACGGAACGCGGGACCACATGGGCAAAATTACGGACGTCGGTCACCCTGATTCGCTAGCTAGCCTGCACTGCACCTGCTCAACTGTTTCTGGATCCGAAGCGAACTGCCAGCTGTCTCGAATTTCGCGCTAGAATAACTGAACTTTCCATGAAGATTGATCAGTATTTTTAATCCGAAGTTTAATATTAAGTGCTTGCTTAAGTTTATTTATTGCATTTCTCTGCTCTCTTTATGCAACGAAATATATACTGAACTAGTCTTAGGCCACCGCCCACAGACGCATTTTTCAAACGATGAAACGATTGAAACGATCTGAAACGATGAAACGATCTGTAGGTGTGCGGGCTTCATTTGTAGACGCATTTTTTTTATCGGACGTAATTTCCTTTTCTTTTTTCCCATTGCCAAAATCAAACAATGTTTTGATTTTGACCGATTTATGGTTGACGCGGATTTTCTGTGGGTGTGCGCGTGACCTTGCGAAAGATTGAACAGCGGTTGTAGCGAGTGGCTTGTGTAAATTTCCAACTCAATTCGCATTGTTCGCTTGATTGTTCGCTTGACGCATTGATTTATTTTCTCAGCTCTGGCATATTCAGGCCCCGCACCCTACATCGCTCATCGTTTTCATCGTTTCCTCGTTTGCTAAAAATCGTCTGGTAGTGCGGTTGGCCTTTGAACATGGCCTGACTTTTTCTTTTTAAATGCATGCGTACCAAGGCTGACTTTGGTTGAATAAAATTATGGTTCTACTTTTATCTTATTAATCTGCAATATTTTATTTTAACAGTTTCAGTGCCTGCCAGACATTTTAACTTTCATGAGATTAAATTGTATATGTTATTTTAACATGAAAAGCCAATGTGGTAGTTGTTTTAGGACATTACTTGTTTTAAATTTGCTTATGCTCTGTGACTTTTGATCTTCTTGAACCGTCTGAACTGATCGATAGCATCGTGCACGCGCGTGTTTAGATAAATAATGAGTGAAAGTAGCAAAAATGGTATGCGATCTGGTTTTGAAAATTTTGATGACCGTGGAATGGATAATTCAAATGTATGCCTCAATCATCAATGTCAGTTGTGTTGCCATTGTGTGGTGGTTTGTTTAAAGACTTGTGCAAGTTTCATCAGACGGCCAATTTTCAATCATGAAATACAATAGAATTGAATAAAGATTTTAAAATGTTTTTCTTTTGTTTTTTGTCGGGGCCACCAGATTTCATTTTCGGGCCAGCCAAAAATTGAAAATCAATGATTTTGCGTGGCCCGATCGCGGCCACTTGTAAAAAAAAAGTGGCTTCGACCTTGATGTACCTATAAGCATATAATCCTGCAACCGCGGTAAAAACAACAAACTAGTGCCACAACAACAACAACAACAACAACACAACAACAACAACAACAATAATAATAAAACTGAACAACAACAACAACAACAAAAACAACAACAACAACAACAACTAGTTTGAGATTCCCAACGAACTGAATTGGCTGCGAGAAAGAGTACCCGTTCTAATTGTATCGTGTGGCTTTTTTTCATGATCGCGGGTGAATTTACAGTGTAACGGTCTCACATGGGTTTTCTCGTAGCGGAACGACGGACATCACTTGGATTTGACTGGCACCCTGAGTGTTTACGATGTGAGGAGTGCAGCAAGCGACTAAATCCCGGTCAACATGCTGAGGTATATACTGTAAACACATGTTACAATTACCGTATAACATACATAAACATATATGCTAAACTGGTAAACACATGTTACAATAGCCGTATGCATACATATAAACACATACATTAAATTGTAAAACGCACCTGCTTACAATGCTGCTATGCTCATTACAAAACAAAACTATTGTAGACACACGTTACAATGCCGTATGCATACAATAAACAATATGCATAACTGTAAACACATGTTATAATGCCGTATGCATACAATAAACAATATACATAATTGTAGACACACGTTATAATGCCGTATGCATACAATAAACAATGATGCCATAAACTGTAAACCACATGTTACAATGCGTCTGAGGTCAGCCTGTCCGCCACGCGCGCCGTTTAACCACATCGCTGTCGTCGTTTCAGCACAAGGGGATTCCTTACTGCAACATGCCGTGCTACAGTACGCTGTTCGGGCCCGCTGCGTTCGGTTACGGATTCAAGACCGAGGCGCACATGAGCTACAGCAAGCGGGAGCTCAACCCTTCATCTCCGCTCAAAACGTAAGCGCGGAGACGCTGACTCTACGCCCCGCGTCTTTCGCGTTTGTCGACGCTGTATATCGGAGAATGATTAGTAGCATTCCTTCCTTCGCCTCTCTTGTTAGGATTAGGGATAGAGTTAGAGTTAGGATTAGGGGTTAGAGTGAGTGCTAGGGTTAAGGTTGGGGTTAAAGTTAGGGTTATGGTTAAAGATTTTCAATTTCTTCGTCTTGAAACACACGTGTATCAGCGGCGAACAATTGGCAGTGTTTCTTCCCATGCCTCTTTTGTTAGAATTAGGGTTATGGTTTGGGTTGGGGTTAAGGTTAGGAGGGGGGTTACGTTAGGGTTATGGTTAGAAATATAAAACAACATTCTATTACAGTGATTATGTAATAACTACTTATGGAGGTGTTCGTCTTTGTTTCAGCGATGAGATTCTTGTGAAACTGAAGGCATACAATGCCTACTATGAGGGCAAGGCTGGTCAAATCACACACAGAAATGTAAAAAAAAAACTAGCTTACGAAGTGTAACATAAGCATTGATATCATGATAGCATGTAATATAAGACTTGATTTCACGTCTGCAATGAAACATTACACGTTACACATGTCATAGTTATTTTAGAGCTGATTAGAGAATGAGTTAAGTAATGAGAGGATGATAGAGAAAGAGAAACACAGAGAGAGAAAGACAGGATAGAGACGGAGAGAGAGAGACGATGGACGACAGAGAAGAAAGAGAGAGAGAGAGAGGAGCAGAGAGTAGACAGAGAGAGAGAGAGAGAGGAGAGAGAGAGGACAAGAGAGAGAGAAAGAGAGAGAGAGATAGAAAGAGAGTAGATAGATAGAGAGTTGAGAGAGAGAGAGATATGACAGAGAGACGAGATGAGAACAGAGGCAGATGGAGAGAGAGATGAGAGAGAGAGAGAGAGAGAGGAGGGAGAGAAGAGAGAGAGCAGAGGAGAGAGAGATAGGAGATAGCTGGATAGAGAGAAGAGTCGACGCCCGATCGCTGGATGGAGACCTGCACGGAGGAGATTGTGAGTCTAAGAGACGGAGAGGACCTGAGTGGAGAGAGAGAGAGAGAGAGAGACGAGCGCACCCATCCCAGGTTGTGGAGAGAGAGAGAGAGAGAATTAGAGAGAGCAAAAGAGAAGAGCCATAGACAGAGAGAGAGAGAGGCTAGACAGAGCAGAGAGCAGAGAGCTAGGCCACAGATAGACAGAGAGAGGCAGAGAGAGAGAGAGAGAGAGCGAGGACGAGCGAGATAGAGAGTGTAAAGCGACAATGCGAAGAAGCAGTGTGACGGCGCCGTGTGTTGAAAATGCGTTGCAGAGGAACGGACGCTGCATACTCGAGGGCATCCTCAAGATCTACTGGGGAGTCAGTCGACTCATCTTCCTGCGCGAGAAGGACAATGTTCCGCTGTCGTCGTTTCGCAGAGGGCGCCGCCTGACAGCCCGTCGACAACGACGTCGACGTGCGTACCACCGAGCACAGTGGTGCCGCCGCCGCCGACGGAGCGGCCGCGCGGAAACAAGAGAGCGCCGAAAACGTGAGCTTATGCACGCGCGCAAGTGTGTGTACGTACATGAGTGCGTGTGGGCGTGCGTGCGTGTGTTTGTACATGTATTTATGTGTCACGTCCGGTTCAGTAAGTTCTTTGTAAAGGATTGCTGTAAGCTAACATGTATTGTTGTTGCTGTAAGCTGTTGCTGGATAGTTTAGGGAATTCCTACTACTTCTTCCTTCCTTCTACTTCTACGTCCTTCTACTTCTTTTAATTAAAAAAAAAACTGTTTCCTTCTACTGCCTGCAGGTGGTGCCACCGGACGCCGAGGTTCCCGTCACCAGCGGAGGGGAGGTGTGGCCGGGAGTGAACAACCCCTACCTGACGATCCATCCACGCCTCGGCCTGAACTCGCATCGCTATAGCAACGATGACTCGCCCACCTCAGACTCCAGCTCAAACGCAAGCACGCCCGGTGAGCGCACGCAGAATAGCATGTGCTCACACATATATACATATATATATATATATATATACATATGTATATGTATATATATATATATATATATATAATATAAGATGATGTAACACAGCGTAATGTTTAGACGGAGGGATGGAGGGAGCAGAGGGGGAGGGGAGGGAGGGAAGGAGGGAGGGAAGGGAGGACACCGCGCACGAGTGGTGAAAGGTGCCGTACATGAGGCATGAAGACTCCGTCTGTACCAACAGCGTAGTGTTAGAGGGAGGGATGTGAGGGAAGGAGGAGGGAGGGAGGGAGGGAGGGAGGAGAGGGAAGGAGGGAGGGGAGGGGAGGGAGTGACACGTCGCACAGGTGGTAGACCAGGCGTACTGAGCATTAAGATGCGTCTGTAACACAGCGTAGTGTTAGAGGGAGGGATGGAGGGAGGGGAGGGAGGAGGGAGGAGAGGCGAGGGAGGGAGGGAGGGAGGAAGGAGGAGGGAGGGAGGACAATGCGCAAGTGGTGACGGTGCCCGTAACTGAGGCGTGAAGACTGCCGTCGTAACACAGCGCAGTGTTAGAGGAGGGAGGGAGGGAGGGAGGAGAAGGGAGGAGGGAGGACACGCGCCACGGGTGACCGTAGTCCGTACTGAGGCATGAAGACTGCGTCTGTAAACAGCAGCGTAGTGGTTAGAGGGAAGAGAGGGAGGAGGGAGGCGAGGGAGGGAGGGATGGGAGACACGCGCACGGTGGTGATCGTGGTCGTAGAGGCGTGAAGACTGCGATATTCTGTAACACAGGCGTAGTGTTAGAGGGAGAGAGGGAGGGAGGGAGGGAGGAAGGGAGGGATGGGAGGGAGGGAGGTGAGTGCATTTCGTCTGCATTGACAGATGTGACCGGTGTCGTAGCTGAGGGACATGAAGACTGCGTCTGTACAGACAACAAAGTAAGCGCGAGAGAGAGAATGCGCGAAAGAGAGTTGAGAGCCGTGAGCAAGAGATTGAGAAAGAGGGAGAGAGAGAGAGAGACAGAGCGAGGGTAAGAGAGAAAGGGGAGTGAGAGAGGAAGGGAGGAAAGAGGATGAGATGAAGGATTGCAGAAAACAGAGAGGGGGTGAGGGAGAAACGAGCAAGAACTGGAGATTTTACTGGTTGTCGTTTTATTGGACACTTGCGGCACATAGGCACACGCACACCAGATGCAGGCATAAAAAGAACCATGAATTATCCAATCCCTGCCCTTAAACAAACTCATAACTTAACATCATCTTTACCATTGATTTTTAAATACACCCACGCACCCCCCGCCTCCCCCTCCCGCGCCGGTCCCCAGCTCACGCCCAATCCGACCCCCCTCTTCCCAACCCGACCACCGCGCTGACCAATTCCGACCCCACTGCGCGCCCGACATCCGACCCCCCAAACCGACCACCGCGGCTCCAAAACCGACACACCGGCGCCCCCCAATCCGACCACTCGGCGCCCCGCATACCGACAGCCGCACGGCTTCCTGTTTATAGATGTGTCCCGTTGATGAGAATCGTCGACGGGCGGCGGCTGATGAAACGTCGACGTCCCAGCGTGCGCGCCCGCCGTCTCAGCTGCACACTCACCCGCTGCCGGAGGTGCGGTTGGGCCAACGGCGATCCACTTCCGCGGCGACGGGCGACGTCGGTTCCGGAGCCTGACAGCAGAAGGAATTAATCACTCGCTAACAATGCGATTAATTAATTAATTAATTAATTTTGTATACGGGTGGGGCTTCGCCACTCCAGGCATTATACGTATATATGTACAGTCCGAATGACTCCCTTTATCCGCGGGCAGCGTCGGACCGCACCCATCCGGATATGGGATTTGGCCGGATATGAAGTTATGCTCAAACACAGCATTTTCTATGCAGTTCAGTAGGGTTTATGCATACATTGTGATAATGGTATATTTCTTCGTTGCTATAATTTATGGCTGTAACAAACTGTCGTGATTTTATGGTTTATATAGAAGATGGAAATAAAACGAAATAAAACAGAAAGTTTACTGGGGCAATAGCGGACGACGAGCGGACAAGCACACACACGCAACGCACGACGGACGACACGCACAGCAAGCAACACAGTGAAGCGCCGGTACGTTTGGTACATCGCACAAGTTTGAAGCGAGCTTGAGTGAGTTTGAGCGAGATTTTGGTGGAAATGCAAATGAAAAAAAACAGAGAACATACACTGGCGAGATCGCGCGGTTAATAGAGATTTCCGGATAATGGATGGCCGGATAAAGGAGGTTCGGACTGTAATGTGTATAACAGGGTAGAATTACCTTGAAACAAAGGAGTCCGCAGCAATGAGTGGAAGGAGTCCGCAGTCTGAAGTTCAAAACTGAACAGATATTATATTACAATAACGGCAAGTGCTTTATTTTGAAGATTCAGCGGTTTGCACGTCTGCCGAAATTGTCTTGGACGTTGCTGAACAAATTATGGCAATTCGCGAGGCGTGCTCTGGAACGAACTAGTTAGTATAGACAGAATTTTCAGGGAGTCACATGGCACCTCCTGCATATGTTAAAATCAGGGAGTCCGATCCAGTAATCAGGGAGATTTGACTCACGGACGCCTGTGTATATATTTAATGTATGTATAACATGTATATACATTGGAAACCCGATGTTTACGTGGGCCCACGATGTAACGCGAATTTGTATAGACGCGATGATCGTTATTTTTGCTCTATATAGCCACGTATGTATAACCCCGCTTTTTCAGTGCGATGACATTTATGGACCCCAACCATTCGCATTATAACGTGGCGAACATAACTGTATATATATAAATATATATATAATATATATTATATAAATACAATAAGGCGCGTTCACACGGACGTTTTGGCACGGCGAGCCTAATTAGGCCGCGCGAGATTGGCTCGAGCCGAGCGTTCACACGGACGTTTTTGGCCCGAACAAAACCTTAATAATGCCGCAAGCTTTTTTCAGCGACTGGAACATTTAGGACCCCACATCGCATTACTAACGTGAGCAACACTGTATATCAATATAAATATATATATATAAATATATATATATATATACATATAAGGCGCGTTCACAGCGGACGTTTTGGCCCGAGCGCCTAATTTAGCCCTGCGCGCAAGAATTTGCTTCGACGCCGAGGCCGTTCACGACGGACGTCTTTGGCCCGAGCCCTAATTAGGCCCGTGCGCAGATTTGGTCCCATCGAAAACGTCGGACGCAGGCCCAAGCCAAATTTTAGGCAGCCAGCTTTCGGGGGCGAGGTCGGTAGAAATCGGTTGAGCGGTAGATGGCACACGGCGAGTGTCGAAACGCGATTCGACGAATAAAGTCCAGCAACAGTATAAAAATTCGAAAGGAAATTTGATCAGGATGCCATGTTTTTCAAGAATTGATTAATTAAACATCGAACGGTAAGTAAACACCTGAAATCGTAAACAACTGGCCAATCTCGCGACATAACGTCCAAATATAATGGTGAAGATTATTTGTAGCAATAAAATTATTTGAATTGAATTTTGAATTTGACAGACAGTATCACTTGCGTACGGTGTGAACGCTCCGACCTCAACCGCCCAGAGCCAAATCTAGCCGCATATTGGCTGCCGAGCCAAACATACGCGTGTGAATGTGACTATGATATATATATATATTAATATATGCATATATATATATAATATATATATAATATTCAAATAGCAGGTAAGTAAAGAAGGTATGAGCGTACAACGTAAAATGCTGAACAACTGCATATTGAGTCGAATTAATAAACTTTCCCGAATAACTTTATTTTGACGAATTCTTTGCAGTATTATTGATCAAAGAACTTCACCCTTGTTCATATTAAAACAAACGCGCATGTCCGCTATGATGGCCGCCTACGCTGAGATAATGAGGGGCGGGTGAAAATGCCTGGTATTTTCGCCGAAGACCCGACTCGAGATCAGTCAATTCTGCGTCCTCACTCGAAGTGTTTATAACTTTCGGTAACAACACCGCGTGTTTCCGTGCAATGATATGACAAATGGAATGAAATGACGTCTGTTATTGATTGGCCATAGTGTGACCCCCACCTGTGCCCGACCTCACGCGCCACCTCGACGCTGGATTTATAGTAAACGATGGTAGTCAATTAGCATGATCAGCGCCACTATGGCGGCTATCACAGCGCGACCGGAAATCAACACACTGAACACTTCGAGTGAGGGACGGGCAGTATTGACTGATCTCGAAGTCCGGTTCGCGAAAATACCAAGATTTTCCACCAGCTATTATGTCTGCAGCGTTAGGGGGCATTCAAATAGGACATGGCGGTTGTTTTATATGACAAGGTTAGACAGCTGATCATAATACTGCAAAGAATCGTCAACATAAAGTTTATCGGAAGTTTTATTAATTCGAGCTAATACAGAGTCGTAGTAAGCCGCGACGTAATACTGCAACATCGGTTTTCGCATTTTTATTCGTACCTACCTCTCCTTCTTATACGCTGCTTGATAATAATAATACTGTATATATGTATTATTCATATATATTATAATATAATTATAGGCNGTATCTCTGGCTGTATTTTTACTTGTATCTCTCTATCTGTATCTTTACTTGTATCTCTCTATCTGTATCTTTACTTGTATCTCTATCCGTATCTTTACTTGTATCTCTCTATCTGTATCTTTACTTGTATCTCTCTATCTGTATCTTTACTTGTATTTCTCTATCTGTATCTTACTTGTATTTCTCTATCTGTATCTGTACTTGTATCTCTCTATCCGTATCTTTACGTGTATCTCTCTATCCGTATCTTTACTTGTATCTCTCTATCTGTAACTTTACTTGTATCTCTCTATCTGTATCTTTACTTGTATTTCTCTATCTGTATCTGTACTTTTATCTCTCTATCCGTATCTTTACGTGTATCTCTCTATCCGTATCTTTACTTGTATCTCTCTATCTGTATCTTTACTTGTATCTCTCTATCTGTATCTTTACTTGTATCTTAGTCCTCTATCCCTTACTGTATCTCTAACTGTATCTCTACCTATATCTCTATCTGTATCTTTACTTGTATCTCTGTCTTATGTATTACTTCCTGTATCTCTATCCGTATCTCTATCCGTATCTCTATCTGTATCTCTATCTGTATCTCTATCTGTATCTCTACATGTATTTATACTAGTGCTACTACTTGCTCATCACAGATCGCTCAGTATATCAATCTATCAGAGACAGAGTTGAAAGGAATCGACAGGAAGTTTGGCGAGGAGGAACATAAGGAAGCGTGCAGAATTCGCAAGAAGTAAGTGCCTAAGTACGAGTGTATGTGTATAGGTATGTACTAACAAACTGTTCATGTAACATTCTGAAAATAAAGTAATTATTATTAAAAAACAACATAAAAACACACGCGCACGCATACACGTACACACACACGCACGCATACACGTACACACACACACACACACACACACCCGCATACACGTACACACACACACACGCATACACGTACACACACACACACACATACACGTACACACACACGCACGCATACACACACACACGCACGCACGCATACACGTACACACACGCACGCATACACGTACACACACGCGCACGCATACAAGTACACACACGCACGCATACAGGTACACACACATACACGTACACACACACACACGCACGTATGCATGTACACACACACACACACACACACACACACACACACACACACACACACACACACACACGCGCATACACATCACACATCACATCATGCATACACGTACGCATACATGCATCATGCATACACAGCGGCATGCACGCATACAAGTTAACACACACACACACACGGCATACATGTACACACACAACACCGCATACACGTACAGCCACACCCCACAACATACATGTAAACCACACACTACCGCACAGCACAGACGCACAGCGCACACACCAACACCAGTCAACGATACAACACACACGCACGCACACAATGCACCGACACATCACAAAAAAGCCCACATCACACGAACGCACAGCAAGCCACGAATCACCGACATTCGAATGCACCGACACACACAAGCACACACACACGCACGCAAGCACAAAGGCACCGACACACACAAGCGCACACACAGACGCACACGCACGCATGCAAGCACACACGTTCACAAGCACTTGCGCATACAAGCACACACGTACACACACACGAATGCACCGACACACACAAGCACGCACACACACGCATGCAAACACACAAGCATGCATTGACACGTGCACTTGCATGCACAAACACACGCACGCAATTAATTATTTAATTAATTAATTATTTAATTAATTATTTAATTAATTAATTAAAATTAATTAATTATTAAGTAAATATTCTTACACACACTTGCGTGCAAATGCACGTACGTACACATATGCATGTACACTTGCACACACACACAAACCTAAGATGCATGCATAACATGCATTCACAGGTTGGTGAATACATTTTAGGACGGATGGGTAGATGAGACAGACAGACAGCAACATATGTCACACGCTGCGTCCATGCATGAAACGCTTCAGCTTTAATTGACTACGTCCCGAATTTTTTATGGTAAAATTTGTAAAATGTTTGTTGCCATTTTTTTACATTAAAAGTAAGAACTAACGGNTGTGTGTGTGTGTGTGTGTGTGTGTGTGTGTGTGTGTGTGTGTGTGTGCGTGCGTGTGCGTGCGTGCGCGTGCGCGTGTGCGTATGTGTGTGCATGTGCGTTCAGATATGTGTGACTGTATAAGCGTATACGCGCGAACACACGCACACGCCAGTTAATCCGTCCGCCAGTATGTGAAATACTGACATAGCGCCCATGCGCACAATGTCACTATTTCACATACGCAGCGTAGAACTATGTAGAACTGTTACGTATCGGTCGGGGCTGTACGTCACTATTCTACGTTGCACTCGCACAATCTATGTAAATATTCTACATAATGATTTCGTTGGCGTTTGCCGACAGACGCCACCGTCACCATTTTTTATATTATGTCTGATAAATTCAATAACTTTTATTGAAGAGTAGACACAACTAACAAGGATTAGAACGTATTTGTAGAGCTGAAATAAAAAATTCAGTTGTGTTAGCGGTAACATTAGATACGTTAGTGGATTTGTCGCAGATAAGTGCACGAGAAACAACTGCCAGCCAGGTTTAATCGGAGCCAGCAAGGTATTTTTTTTAAATTTGTACTTATTAGCTAAAAAAAGTTAATATTAGTAGGTCTGTACGCCGTGCAAGACGGTCTTTGAGATTCTAAGACTATGTTTACATGTTTACTCGTGTAAAATATGCGATACACAATTAGGGGGCCTAGTAAGTTGGTTATGGAACTAGTACTAGTAATACTAATTGTATAGCTCTAGTACTATAGCCCGCGTACAGTAGCCACCGCAGGCGTGCGGCAACTGTACGTGGGCTATAGTACTAGAGCTAGTACTAGTAATACTAATAGTATTTACTGTATCTTTACGTTACCAGGGTACGTTCCGGTATATCGGACCGTACCCAGGGTACGTTCCGGCAGTACCCGGGGGTACATAGACCCTATGAGCCCTAGTTAGTGCTAAGACACACTGCAGCGACAGCGACCGACCGAAACAACAAACGACTTTTCAGAAAATTAGAAACTATTGTTTCCAATGAGCCATTGCACACACACGCGACAACAACGACCGGCGACAACCTCGACGACAAAAACGTTATAACTCAGCAGACGTTATAACTCCGCTTTGCTAATCTGAGGGTGCGGGTTTAACTGCAGCTCATTACTGGGGTCTGCGTCGGC
The DNA here is from genome assembly GCF_000485595.1 of Priapulus caudatus. NCBI lineage: Eukaryota > Metazoa > Priapulida > Priapulimorpha > Priapulimorphida > Priapulidae > Priapulus > Priapulus caudatus. The sequence goes on from NW_014578857.1 coordinate 21,219, forward strand.
TCGGACTACGGTCAGACGTGATTATTGTACGTACGTATAATATGCTGCATATATTTTACTTTATTATATTATCCTTATACCTAGAGCATTTTTACAACATTTTATTTAAAGGCAGCAGCAGGCATTTTTGCCGTTTAATTGCTCATGTGTGCCACTGTGGCGATTGTTGGGTGAACTTTGACTTAACATCGGTCGCTATCGCTGCAGCAGTGTGTCTGCGCCAGGCGCCGCGACTTTTGTCGTTTGTCGTAGTAGTTGTTGTCGTTGTGAGTAGAGCCCTCTCCACCCGCCCCTACCTCCCCCCTACCTTCCCCGTACCCCCTATTCCCGCCCCCACCACCACCACTACGCTCGCGCTCGATGCATTTCCATGACAACATGTTAATATAGCGAATTTATTAAAGTTACACAGCTGAATCTTTTTTTAGATTTTCAAAAGAAATGTTATGAAAGTAGCAATACAAATGAGTTCTAGTGAATTTTTGCAACACGGTAGCACACATGTAGCTCACGGTAGGTCTATTATAATATAAGCATTTCACCTTTGAAGGATTTCTAGTGAATTTTTGCAACAGACGAGCTCACGGTAGGTCTATACCTAGTATAATATTATAACATAAGCATTTAACCTTTGAAGGATTTCTTTACTGCGTACGCTGCTGCGTTTGCCAGTTTCTGTGGTTGTGCAAGGCTAACATTTTACAGTGAAATTCCACACATAACTCTTACTGGAACAACGTTGACTTAAGCGGCGTCTACATTATAGACTAAAACCCGCGTTTTTAAAACCCGCGTTTTAGTAAAACGCGCGTTTTCGGTGGTGCAGCGTCTACACTGTCAAAAACCCACCTTCCGTGAATGCCGGGTTTTAAGTATTTCGGTTGTATCAAGCATATCCTCGGTATGGTTGCGCCACCTGTAGCCGAGTCTGGCGTGCAGCTAAAACGCGGGTTTTCTGTCATGTTCTGTCTACACTACGGCGCTTGACTAAAACGCGGGTTTTAGCAGAGCTAGACCCGGCAATATTGCCGGGTCTGTAAAACCTGTGTTTTTACAAAACCCACCTCTAAAACCCGCTTTTTAGCAACAGTGTAGACGCCGCTTTACTTAACAACAATTGTATCCCCTGCGACGAAGTCGGCGGGGATACTATGATTTCATGTCTGTCCAGCCGCCGCCGCCGCCGCCGCCGCAGACACTTTCACTTCCGCTCTATAACTCGACTCCTAATTGACCTAGCGTGACCAAA
>NW_014578857.1:22959-24914 GCF_000485595.1 Priapulus caudatus
ATCATCATCCATCCATCCTCCACCCATTCTCTCCGCATCCATCCATCCATCCCATTCCATCATCCCATACCCACCATCCATCCATCCATCCATCTCTCCCTCTCCTCCCACTTCTCCGTCCCTTTCTTCCTCCCTCCCCCTTCCTCCTCTCCGCGGTACATTGATCGCTGACTCCTATTTCACAGCGCTCTCCACACCATCTAGCGCGCGCTCAGACAGTCGGCCCGTCATCGACCTGTCGCAGCATCATGCCGATGTAGGCCTCCACTTCGCGCTCCCTCGCCCGATCCCTCAATCACTCACTTCCCATGCCCTTTTTATCCCTCTTGCGCACTCTTTCGCTCCCTCACTTCTCCCTCACGCCCCTTCCCTTCTCTCATGCCATCCCTCCAGCATGCCATTCTCCATCCCCATCCCTCCATTCCCTTCCTCACTCTCTCTCCTGCATCCCAAGATCTGTGATAAGTATAACAAGTTTACGTAGCTCTAAGGTAAACTCATATGGGCCGAGTCGTATACCGACTGGCAGAAGGCGCGCAAATCATGATCACGGTCAAGCTCTACTTCTAAAAAGGTCAATTACAAAACAGTCCTCGATTACGTCCGACCCATCTGGTTTCTGGCTATACGTCCATCCATCCCATCCATCCTATCACCTGCGCACCTTCTTCGGCCATAATGTTAAGTCTGATCCATGGTGTGTGTGTGTGTGTGTGTGTGTGTGTGTGTGTGTGTGTGTGTGTGTGTGTGTGTGTGTGTGTGCGTGTGTGCGTGTGTGGGGAGAGAACGTTTCCTTAATAATAGCAGGGTACAAGTTGTAACATAGTGAACTGCCTCCCGTCTACAGGTCGGCTGTACGCGTGCGCCATCTACCGGCGGATTCGGTGCAACGCACCTGCGAGCTTTGCTAATCAAAATAAGTCGCCGACGTCTAACTTAGTATTTACTTAATTGCAGCTGCAGTGGTGTGCGTGTGTGTGTGCGTAAATGATGTGGTTTGTCGCCGGTAGATGGCGGGCCTGTCGCGTCCGTCTTGCTGTCGGTGAGGAAGGTGATGCAGTAGCGTAATACGCGGTGCATGAGTCCGGCATTATTTTATCACGAGGTGACGTGCCGCCACGCATGAAGGTCATATCAATGTCACATATAACGTGGCATGCATGCTCACATTGTGTTGGTGTGGGGGTCGGGGTGGTGATAGGAAGGGGGGGATACCCGGAACTCTATGCGATAGCAAGCGATCTAAATTGATTTTAAAGCACTAAAGAACTAAAAAAAAAATGTCAGACCACCACCTTGTTACTCGCTCGAGGACACCCCCCCCTCCCAATCTAAATTCCTGGCTACGCCCTTGTGCGATAGCGAAAAATAGGCGTGCCCTCGGTGCTGCCCCCTGGACGTGGCTAGCGCGGGTCTCGCATGACGGAGATTGCTGATTTTGGTCGAAATAAAGCGAGCAGGGTGAAACGCGTAACGTGGAATTAACTCAACTACTAATCTTGTACATAAGCTAATATGTTACTACAAGCTAATATATTACTAGCCAGTTGTCTAGCGATCTCTTTTAGTAGTCGTCGACGACGTAACATTAACACCTGTAATCCTGTATTGATTGATTGAGTATTGATAAACGCGGGGAAATAGATCAGTTGGTAACTTATCGGCGTGTTTTTTTTGTAATCCGTGGGCTGGCTAGTCGTTGCTAAGAACATAGGGTCGTTGAACAGGGTAATTAACTAATTATTGTCGTAGGCGCTGGCGGCTAGGGTAGAGTATTGTATCACACAACTGCTAATTTTTCTATTGCTAATTATTCGTGTAGGTGTCGCCACTTGTTGTGGATGTTGTTTTCGTTGTTGTTGTTTTTTGCCCCATAGGACGCATTTTTTTTTACATGGTCTATTTGTATATTTCGTCTGGCGGCGACGTGTTATTAACTTTCGAGTTGTTTACTT
>NW_014578857.1:25241-27224 GCF_000485595.1 Priapulus caudatus
GGGTCTATATCCCCCAGGGTACTGCCGGAACGTACCCTGGTACTATCTAATATGCCGGACCGTACCTCGCCTACTCCACTAACGAGTCTAGGGAGTCGCCTACGCCTACTCCCTAATCCTAACCATATCAAATAGTTACCTAGCTCTAGTACTATAGCCCGCTTACATTAACTGCCGCTGGCGGTTTACGTAAGCCAGCGGCAGTTAATGTGGGCTATAGTACTAGAGCTAGGTAACTATTTGATATGGTTAGGATTAGGGAGTAGGCGTAGGCGACTCCCTAGACTCGTTAGTGGAGTAGGCGAGGTACGGTCCGGCATATTAGATAGTACCAGGGTACGTTCCGGCAGTACCCTGGGGGACATAGACCCTCTCAGCGGTAGTGGTGGTCAAGGAGCTAGATATATACAGCTATATATCTATATAGCTAATTAGCTATGATGTATATGATAGCATGTGTGTAGCTGTGTACATTTGTATGTCTAGCTAGTGTATATCTATCTCGTTGGTGGCGGTCACTGAGTTGGTGTTATATATACAGCTGCTATTACAGTACAGCTGATATTATATACAGTTGGTATTATGTACAGCTCCGTGGAAGTGGTGGTCGTGGCATCCATGTTGGGTGAGTGTGTATGTGCTGTGTGTGACTGTCGGTCAGGCGTGTGGTTGTGTATTCACTACAATAAACATAACGACGGTTTCACAACGTGCGTGCGTTTGTTTGCCTTTTTTTCTGCTGTCTTTGTTATCGTTACCGTTGCCATCACGTGCGTGAGTGAGCGTGCATGCGAGTTTGCGTACAATGAGTGTGCGTGCGTATACGCTCGTCAATTTCATTTTGGTGTGTGTGGTTTTATTCGGTAGTTATTTAAGGCTGCATGGTGTTGTCATGACAACGTCGGCAGTCGCTGACAATAATTATGACTGACCGATGAATCGACACGATGCATGCACACGCTCGTAAAACACGATTATCGCTGTGAAATAAGAAACATGCGCAGCTTTCTTTACTCATTAACCGAGATTGATAACCGAAATTTAACTCGACATTGATTGCAATAAAATTGCATATTCACGTTACGGCAACATTGACTCTTCGCGCCAATATTATTCTGCGTAAATCGAGCACTCAAAAAACGTGCGAAAAACTTGTTTACAATTTCACGCTATTCAATAATTAATACGCCGACGTCGCGTCGTTGAAAATATCTAGTTTAGCTATTGTCGCCTGGCTGGCTAGGGAGAGTGGAGCTGATGATGGAATGCTGATCTATATGTTTGCACGATATTCGGGTAATTTTAAGGTAATTGAAACAGCGAAAACGCGTAAATTGCTTCTGCATCCGGAGTTTGAAAGTCCGTTGTGCGACGTCGCAATGTGTATTCATGTCATCACCGATATACGACATTCTGGAGTGAATAACAACTTGTACGGAATGCGCATGCGCGAGCGTGTTGTTTACTAAGTAGCGTGCTTACGGGAGGGGGTCGCTACGCGGGGGAAATCATTTTTCATTGGCTGCCATGCGATACTCAAAAAACAAGGCCATAAATTAGCCGAGATTTTTATCGAGAAATTGCAATAAGCTGGCATTTCGAATTGCTATCGCAAGGTTTAGTTTCTGTCTCGTTATAACTCTATGATATTATTGCATGCGGATTTTGTGATTTTGTGAGTAAGAAATGATTTACGCACAGCGAACGATGAACTGCCAATTCACGAATTTTTACGCAGAAGATAACAGCGCTGCTTCACATAATTTACATATTTTTTTATTACGAACTCTACACAAAAACCGCTTTCTCTCTCTCTCTCTCTCTCTCTCTCTCTCTCTCTCTCTCTCTCTCTCTCTCTCTCTCTCTCTCTCTCGCTCTCTCTCTCCCCGCTGAGACACGAACGCAGAGAGAGAGGGGGAAGTGAGAGAGGGGGAGGGAGAGAGAGAGAAAGAGAGAGAGGGGGAGAGAGAGAGAAAGAGAGAG
>NW_014578857.1:27956-35713 GCF_000485595.1 Priapulus caudatus
CTCTCTCTTTCTCTCTCTCTCCCCCTCTCTCTCTTTCTCTCTCTCTCCCTCCCCCTCTCTCACTTCCCCCTCTCTCTCTGCGTTCGTGTCTCAGCGGAGAGAGAGAGAGGGAGAGAGAGAGCGAAAGAGAGATAGCGAGAAAGAGAGAGAGAGAGAGAGAGAGAGAGAGAGAGAGAGAGGAAGCGAGAGAGAGAAGCCGTACAGTATAGCTACTGCAGAGTAATACTGCTGTAGGGCCTATGTAAAACTCGCACTTAGGCACGCACACACACACACACACACACACACACACACACACACACACACACACACACACACACACACACACACCGAGGATATGATTTTTCCGCCACAATCGACGCTTATTGGCTGATTTGCCAGCACCCGCTTTCACTGAATCGAAATACGTGATGACAACGTAATACTATAGTAATACTAGTAGTAGTACTAATAGTAATACAGTAGTAATACTAATAGTAGTACTGTAGTAATACATTGTAGTAACGGAGTGGCTGCATGGATGTACGGCAGCCGTCGTTCGTGGAAGCCCCTTTTTGGCGTTTGTTTGAGGGCTGAGGCAATTATTTGCGATCTTCTGATGTAAAGTTTACAATAATGTTCATTTTCATACGTAATCCGAGTTTTTCTAGCTCATCAAAACTCTCAAATCGTGAATTTATTTCCCAAGGCGTTATTTCGAAACCTGCCGCCATCCGCCGCCATCTTTGTCTCTTTCAGTATGAAAGCGAATGGACTGACGTACCTCCAGCTTCGTAAATTAGAGATATGGCTGCCGTACCTCCAGCCACTGCCTTATGCAAGTTGTAGGCTAGTAGTAGATACAATAATGTAACTCAACAAGAGTAGTTGTAACCCTACTCTTGTTGGGTTACATTATTGTATCTAGGCTAGCCCGACCAGGCTGTGCGACCGATTGTCTATAACCGATTGTCTTCTAACCCTAGCAATACCGTTTCTTGGAGCTATATCAAGGCTAGTAGTAGTAGTAGTAGTAGTAGTAGTAGTAATACCTTTCCAACCGAGGAACATGTGCATCAATTCACTGTGCGAGCGCTATTGAATTCAGGTCATATATCATGATTCTCCTACTAGTGTCTATAGTGCGTTATTCGTCCGTGATCTCTTCCCCTCCTCTTTCTTCCTAAAGTTATTACTTTATACTGTTTTGTGTCACACTATGAGATCACTGGAGTCGGCTGGTGAGCGTCGCAGTCATCCGGGTCACCGGGTGGCCGTCTGCGTCGCCCTGACGTCACACCATATCGTGCTGCTCGCGGCGTGTGGCGCTATCTTGCGAACGCTGCTGTAATCTAAGGTTTCTCACTGCCACGGTTGCTATGACGGCAGATCTGAACTTTCTCTGCAGAAATAAACAGAACTATAATTGAAGGTTCAATGCTAAGTCATCGTAAAACAATATTACCGATGTTGTAGAGTGTAAATATAATTATACTATATATATTAATATAATATTAAATAATATAAGTAATATACTAATATATAAATATATATATTTATATAATATTATATATATTATATATATATAGTTAATATATATATATATATATATATATATATATATATATATATATATATATATATATATATATATATACCAACGGTATGCAATTATGAGAAGTGTGGTGGTTAGCAAGTGTCAATCGTGGTCAATGTGGTTAGCAAAAATTCAAAAGCAAAGCGTAGCTAGCGGTTTTAAAGCCCGTGTGTGTGGTGGCGGTTTACTCACAATTGCGTGAAAGCTCATGAACTCACTACATGCAGCTATGCGTGCCGATATACCTGCAAAAACCAGTCACTGCGAATAATTAATGACATGTTAGTTTTATTTAAATTCCTTCATCAACATAGTATTTATTTCAAGATATTAATTAACAACGAGTACGTCATTGATGTTATCTTCATACCACCGCAAAAATGCTGTGCAAATTCCCATGGGGTAAGTGCAGTACGCGTGCTATCCCATAATAAGCCGCCATCGTGCAGCGCCCTCTCGTGCCAAAATGCAAAAAAACGGGCCGCTGCGAACACACCCCGTCAGATTACAGCAGAGTGCCGCATCTCGCCACCAGGTGGCAGGCATGCATGTCATCCCGTCACTCTTGTCTCTCCGGCAACGCATGCTGCGGCGGCGCCAGCTACGCTACGCTATACACGCGAGCTGCACTGCCTCGCCGACGCGTATATCTTTGCCGACGCGTCGCGGTTAGTCCTCGTCGTCGACGACGACGACGACAGACGGTTGTTCTCCCAGCGGAGGTGTCCGCAACACTGCCGGCTGGTCAGCAGCAGTGCGAACCCGCGGCGATACTTGGCATTGAGCCAAGCGTAGAGCACGGGGTTGACAGCGGAGTTACTGACGGTGAGCCACTGCAGGAACGGCACGGCGACGTGCAGCGCGTGAGACTCCAAGATGGCGCCCGCGTAGTAGCCGATGAAGACCGCGTACAGGGGGAGCCAGGAGAGCGCGAACAGCGCGACGACGACGGCGACCATCTTCGCGAGTCGGATCTTCTGCCGCTGGGTGGCGCGCTCGTGCGTGCGCGCGCTCTCGCCGGGCACGCGGCGGCGCCACACGTGCGCGGCGATGCTCGCGTAGCAGACGCCGATGCAGACGAGCGGCGCGCAGTAGCAGAGAGAGAAAACGACGGCGACGAAGAACCAGACGTGTCCCGCCGACGCGTCGCCGCACGTCGTCACCAGGTGGCGCCCGTCGACGGTCGACGTCACCGTGTAGTTGACGAGCCAAGGAAGGAAGAGCAGAGCGGCGCCGGCCCACGTGACGGCGACGGTAGCGCCGCCGGCGGCGTTCGTTATCATCTTGACGCTGGTCATGCAATGACAGATGGCGATATACCTGGCGACGAAAATCAAAGATGGCGGGTCTCGCTAAATTGCAACGGGGTTGCTATGGCGATGACGCGCGTTCCTTCCCAACACCCCCTCCCCCCCACCCACTCCCTCTTCCTAAGATCGAGGCAGACGCAAATAAAACTGTAATCGTGTTTAGAGGTGCCGCGGACAGTAAACCATTTACAGAAATCGTCAGGTTAGCAGTTGGATGTTTTCCATTCCCCGTTGTCACGCAATCCTCGTCTTTTCACCCACTTAAATCTTCGCCCTGTTGCCGACAACTTTAACAGTCCCGAAATAGACGCGAAGACGTGCGGGCTAGGAAGTGGAGCAGCATAATTTCACTTTGAATAGTACTCGCGAGACCAGGCCCGTAGGGAGGGGGGTGCGACGGATGCCCCACAGGCTGTAGAGGTCCACTTTTTTGTGGGAAAAATCCATTTTAAAGTTCAAAAATTTGGGAAATGTCCACGTTTTGAGGTTCGCTTTTGGCTGCCTGTTTTGCCTTCAAAACGCGCGAAATGCAGTCTCAGACAACCTAATTTTCAAAATTTTCCGAGGGGGCATGCCCCCGGACCCCTATAGAGACTGGCGGCTCCGGCGCTCTTTCGGTACGTATACTCGTTAGATCACACCCTCCCGTAAACAAAACTGCCTACGGGCCTGGAGACTGTTAGTGAGTCACTGTTAATGCAACTTCCGCAGGAGATTTTGGAACACAGGCTGAGGCGGGGTCAGCAGATAAGTGGCAGCACCGGGTTATCACGTAGACAGAATAGTGAGTTTGCTACAAGGTAACTCAAGGTAAACACACACATAAACACGCTATATATATATATTTATATATTATATATATATATATACATTGTTTCCTCCGTGGCCAAAAAGGTCTGTAAGGTGGTAAATTTTTTTGTGGTGTTTGTGCGTTTAGAGGTCGTAGCAAAGCGAGCAGCGCAGGTGCGCGGCCAAACTAGGGCATGCTCCACGGGAGATTATTGAAAAAATGGTGCAATTGGTGCATTCTAGGCTATTCTGAACACATTGTATGAGACTCTTAGATTTCCTTTCGAGTTGTCAGAGGGTTCACTCGCGAGGGCGGTGTTTTGGACAAATTTCTGTATGGCAGCCGAGAATTTGAGCAAGGCGGCGCCACACCTCGCTCGTGTCAATGCAGGCGGAAACCACTATATATATAATATATATATATATATATATCACTATACTACACTAGATATATATATATATATAACGTTACGACACGATATATTATTACACTCCCTTTTGAAACTATTTCTAAAAATACCGGAACAACATGACTATACAGAAATCTACAACAATAACGTGAGTGATATTGATAACAACATCTGCAACACTCTATTAATAAAACAACAGCGAAACTTATACAGCCGCCATATAATATGTTCTGCTACGATATAAAATTACAACCTCCCTTATAATAATTATTAATAATTTTACGCCAATTATATATACTTTGTCTGTATAATTTCGCTGTATTAATAATCGCATCCTCCTCGCGACTGTGGCGCCACCTACCTCTCCAGAGATATAGCGACGAGAGTGTATATGGAGACCGTGACGCTGACGGCTTGGAGCCACGTGACCAGCTTGCAGATGGAAGCAGTAAACATGTAACCTGAAAGAACGAACGAATTTACCGCAGTGAGTCATCATGTCAGCTAGAGCGGGGGGGACATGAAGATGGGGAGGGTGCGCGCAAGATGGAAGAGCTACATTCATGGTCAAGGTGCTGGGAGAGGGAGGCTGCGCGCAGAATGGAATAGCCTCATCTATAGTGCAGTTACATGCGGGGAGTGGGAGGGTGCGCGCAAGCAAGAACAGTCACATCTATATAGTACACTAGGTGTGGAGAGAGGGAGGGTGAGCAAAAGCGGAAAGAGCTATCTATCTCGTCTCAACTATCTATCTCATCTCAACTATCTATCTCATCTCTACTATCTATCTCATCTCAACTATCTACCTTATCTCGACTATCTATCTTATCTCAACTATCTATCTCATCTCAACTATCTATCTCATCTCAACTATCTATCTCATCTCGACTATCTATCTCATCTCAACTATCTATCTCATCTCAACTATCTATCTCATCCCGACTATCTATCTCATCTCAACTATCTATCTCATCCCGACTATCTATCTCATCTCAACTATCTATTTCATCTCAACTATCTATCTCATCTCAACTATCTATCTAATCTCAACTATCTATCTCATATATCTATCTCATCTGGACTATCTATCTCATCTCAACTATCTATCTCTCTCAACTAGCTATCTCATCTCAACTATCTATCTCATCTCAACTATCTATCTCATCTCAACTATATATCTCACTCAACTATCTATCTCATCTCAACTATTTATCTCATCTCAACTATCTATCTCATCTCAACTATCTATCTCATCTCAACTATCTATCTCATCTCAACTATCTATCTCATCTCGACTATCTATCTCCTCTCAACTATATATCTCATCTCAACTATCTATCTCATCTCAACTATCTATCTCATCTCAACTATCTATCTCATCTCAACTATCTATCTCATCTCAACTATCTATCTCATCTCAACTATATATCTCATCTCAACTATCTATCTCATCTCAACTATCTAGCTCATCTCAACAATCTATCTCATCTCAACTATATATCCTCCTCGTGTACATAGTCAACATGCACGAAGCTGCGCAAACATGCCGCCAGAGGGCCCTGCATGCGCGTTCGTTTGGCAACACCCGAGATATGTTATATTACACATATATTGAAAAGATATCGACACAATATCGACATGATACCGATAAAATATAGACATAATATCGACACGATTATCAATATGATATCGACACGATATAATTTTATACATGATATCGACACGAAATAGACATGATATCAACACGATTATCAATATGATATCGACACGATATAGACATGATATCGACACGATTATCAATATGATATCAACACGAGATAGACATGATATCGACACGATATAGACATGATATCGACACGATTATCAATATGATATCAACACGAGATAGACATGATATCAACACGAGATAGACATATGATATCGACACGATTATCAATATGATATCGACACGATATAATTTTATACATGATATCGACACGATATAGACATGATATCGACACGATTATTAATATGATATCGACACGACATAATTTTATACATGATATCGACATGATATAGACATGATATCGACACGATTATCAATATGATATCGACACGGTATAGACATGATATCGACACGATTATCAACATGATATCAACACGAGATAGACATGATATTGACACGATATAGACATGATATCGAGACAATATAGACATGATATCGACACTATATAGACATGATATCGACACGATATAGACATGATATCGACACGATTATCAATATGATATCAACACGAGATAGACATGATATAGGTACGATATCGACACGATTATCAATGTGATATCGACCCGATATATAGACATGATATCGACACGATTATCAACATGATATCAACACGAGATAGACATGATATAGGCACGATATCGACATGATTATCAATAGGATATCGACACGATATCGACACGATATCGACACGATATCGACACTATGGTGCGTGTATTTATAGACAACACGGATGTAGCTGTGCACGCCATGCTGTCGTGTTGCCACGTTACCGTCCATATCAATCAATAGGATATCGACACAATATAGACATGATATCGACACGATTATCAACATGATATCGACACGATATAGACATGATATCGACACGATTATCAGTATGATATCAACACGATATAGACATGATATCGACACGATATAGACATGATATCGACACGATTATCAATATGATATCAACACGAGATAGACATGATATCGACACGATTATCAATATGATATCGACACGATATAGACATGATATCTACAAGATATGGACATGATATAGACACGATTATCAATATGATATCAACACGAGATAGACATAATATCGACACGATATCGACACGATTATCAATGTGATATCGACCCGATATATAGACATGATATCGACGCGATTATCAATATGATATCAACACGATATAGACATGATATTGATACAACTATCAATAGGATATCACCACGATATATAGACACGATATCGACACTATGGCGCGTGTATCCATAGACAACACGGATGCAGCTGTGCACGCCATGCTGTCGTGTTGCCACGTTACCGTCCGTATCAGATCATCATACTGTGGCGTGAGTTCCATGGTATCATCACCACACGCAGCATGCTCGCGCTACCTGTAACATTGCAATGCAATCCTGTTCAGACATGAAACAAAACCCATTGCCGCTTCAATCATCATCCTCACGTCGTCATCGTCATCGTCATAGTCGTCATCGTCATCGTCGTCATCGTCATCGTCATCGTCATCGCCATCGTCATCGTCATCGTCGTCGTCATCGTCGTCGTCATCGTCGTCGTCATCGTCATCGTCATCATCGTCAACTTGAATTTCGTGCCGAGTGTAATGCGCACGTTCGCCGCTACACGGCGTTACAATCGCGATGTGGGGAGAAAACGTAAATGAAACAAGGGAACAGTCGAGTTTCGTAGTACGAGAACGTGTGCGTTTTTACTTTATTAGGCTGATCGGTGGTAACTATAGCAACGTCAACGATAATCAATACACAGTATACATCACACACACACACACTCTCACACACACACACACACACACACACACACACACACACACACACACACACACACACACACACACACACACACACACACACACACACACACACACACACCTACACAC
>NW_014578857.1:36713-38452 GCF_000485595.1 Priapulus caudatus
TCTCTCTCTCTCTCTCTCTCTCTCTCTCTCTCTCGTCTCTCTCTCTCTCTCTCTCTCTCTCGTTCTCTCGCTCTCTCTCGCTTTGTCTCTCTTTCCCACCTTAAATCTCCTTTCCTCGCCCTGTTTTTTCTTCTCATTTATACTATATATTACTATATATATACTATATATACTCATTTATACTGCACCTCCCGGATATAGCTCTAGTAAGCTATATTTTTCTGCGCATCCTTCATTACTCTATCATATGCACAAACTTCGAGAGTGTCCACTGAGGCTAATATTGATTTTTAGAGCTCAACTCATTTTACAATTGCCTGTGCGCACTCACGCAGCTGAATATATACATATACCGTAAGCGCACACATTTTTTCAATGGCATTGTCGTGGGTCAGTTTGGCATAGCTAAAGGAAATCGATCGCATGAAACCTACGATGTGAAGTCGCTGCGGGGACGAGCATTTCATACCGCTCTTTCGTCATGACACGTCACAACAGGTCGTGCAACGTCATGACACGTCACAACAGGTCGTGCAACGTCATGACACGTCACAGCAGGTCGTGCAACGTCATGACGCGTCACGACATGCCGTGCTACGTCATGACGCGTGACGACATGCCGTGCAACGTCATGATACGTCACATGAGGTCGTGCAACGTCATGACACGTCACAGCAGGTCGTGCAACGTCATCACACATCAGAACAGGTTGTACCATGTCATGACGCGTCACGACAGGTCGTGCAACGTCATGACATGTCATAACATGTCGTGCAACGTCATGTCGTGTCACGACATGCCGTGCTACGTCATGATGCATCACGACAGGTCGTGCAACGTCATGACACGTCACGACAGGTCGTGCTACGTCATGATGCATCACGACATGCCGTGCTACGTCATGATGCGTCACGACAGGCCGTGCTACGTCATGATGCGTCACGACATGCCGTGCTACGTCTAGATGCGTCACGACAGGCCGTGCTACGTCATGATGCGTCACGACATGCCGTGCTACGTCATGATGCGTCACGACAGGCCGTGCTACGTCATGACGCGTTACGGCATGCCGTGCTACGTTATGATGCGTCACGACAGGTCGTGCTACGTCATGACGCGTCACGACAGGTCGTGCAACGTTATGACGCGTCACGACAGGCCGTGCTACGTCATGATGCGTCACGACAGGTCGTGCAACGTCATGACGCGTCACGACAGGTCGTGCTACGTCATGACGCGTCACGACCTGCCGTGCTACGTCATGACGCGTCCCGACAGGTCGTCATGACGCTAAGGCTGCGAGCAGAACACACGGTTCACAAAAGCAATGTTCACGTCTGAATGCAGCCACACACACGGAAACTCAACCCTAAGGTGATCACTCACTACCAGTTAGAATGCACACTGCTATATCACTAAATATATCTATATTATTGATGTAGATATAGATCGATATAGATCGCCAGCCCACGAAAGGGGTCTGTGACGCTGGGGGTGGGGTAGTGAAGGGGTTACGAGGGGTGTTACGGGAGTCGTGGATATAACATTAACACGTACACGCAGACATAATACACGCACTGTCATGCAGAGCAAATAAACGAGACAATCATACCTGTGGACTCGTCTCTCTAGCGGGTTGTTTGTTCTCTTGCTGACAAATATCCAAACAGCGACGTCGAGAGAGACGAACGAAGAAGCAAAACATTGTCGTGCTGTGGTGGTGGTGGTGGTGGTGGTGG
>NW_014578857.1:41840-42364 GCF_000485595.1 Priapulus caudatus
TGTATATATATATATATATATATATAGTCTGTGGTGTAACACCGAGTTTTCACAAATAATTTCATCGCTGTGAATGCATAGGAGTGATGCTACACAAATATAAGTTTTCTCTCCTCCTTGCTCATTCTATACACGTTTCTTTCGCTTGCTCTTCCTCGACCCCGGTCTCCTCCTCTTCCTTCCCCTCCTCCTTCACCTTAATCTTTCTCTTATTCATTATTATAATTTTTCGTAATCTTCTTTCTTCTCAACATGGCTATCATCTCCTTATCCCCTCCTCTTCCTCCTTCTTTTCTTCCTCCTCCTCCTCCTCCTCCCCTTCTCCTCTTCCTTATTCTTCTACTTCATCTTCTTCAACATCTTTTTTTCTTGTTCGTCGTCATCGCTTTCGACGTATTCTTCTTCGATTTCACTCAGCTTCCAAACTTTTATCCATTACTCTCAAACTCTCTCCCCGGAGCTTTCCAATCACGCAGCATCCTTCTTCAGCCTCATCAGCCTCAGCAGTGTTTTCCTTTTGCTAA
>NW_014578857.1:46674-46994 GCF_000485595.1 Priapulus caudatus
AGAGAGAGAGAGATAGAGAGAGAGAGAGAGGGGGGAGAGAGAGATAGAATGGTAGCTCTCAATCCTGAACACACTTTACTGATCCTCAATCATTAAACGAAGGAAATCACCGGCCCGTTCGCCGTAACTGTTTAACGACGGCTAACGAAGTGCCACGACACAAAACTGCTACGTATTTATTTGTCGGCTTTGAACTGGCAGACGACAGCTCTTCCACCGCTGTCGCCTTGGCTCGTTGCCATGACATTCACAGATGCCACTGTGACGTCGATAGTCAGCAATTATATGTATGTGTATATATATATATATATATATATATA
>NW_014578857.1:48807-49439 GCF_000485595.1 Priapulus caudatus
GCCTCAGCTTCCTTCCTCATCCTCAGCTTCCTTCCTCATCCTCAGCTTCCTTCCTCAGCCTCAGCTTCCTTCCTCAGCCTCAGCTTCCTTCCTCAGCCTCAGCTTCCTTCCTCAGCCTCAGCTTCCTTCCTCACCCTCAGCTTCCTTCCTTAGCTTCAGCTTCATCAGCCACTCACTGTTTCCATTTTGTTAACTTTCGCGAGTCTACTCTTAGGATTATTATCTTCACGTAATCAGATAGAATGAAGCTCTCTCTGTCTCTCCCCCCCCCGCTCTCCCGCCCTCACTCTCTCTCTCTCTCTCTCTCTCTCTCTCTCTCTCTCTCTCTCTTTCTCTTTCTCTCTCTTCTTTCTCTTTCTCTCTCTCTCTTCACGTAATAAGATAGCATAAAGCTATCCATCATCTTGACAACTTGCATCAAGCATCAACTCATTGCATCAACATGATTGCAATCCTCACAGGATGCGTTAGAACGTCGGTGCCTGATCAAAGCTATTGCAGTGTCGATGGGAGCTGGGATGCGGCTAGATAGATTCATAATTGTGTTCAGCATCGAGATACTGGTTACTAGCGCTCCCCTGTCTCTCTTTATTTCTCTCTCTCTCTCTCTCTCTCTCTCTCTCTCTCTCTCT
>NW_014578857.1:53345-54791 GCF_000485595.1 Priapulus caudatus
TAAAGGTTGTGTTGATATTGTACTGATATTGTATTGATATTGTATTGATATTGTGCTGATATTTTATTGATATTGTGCTGATATTTTGTTGAGATTGTGCTGATATTTTGTTGAGATTGTGCTGAGATTCTGCTGCATTAATGCTTATATATCGCTTTGGTGATACTGTGTTGGTACTCTGAGAAATACTATGGTGGCATTTTGGAGGCAGTCTACTCGTAATGATCGACAATATAACATCACTGGTTCTATACGAAACGTAAGGAGAGGTTCGGGTAGTTATAAGCGAAGGTTGTGCAGATAAAAATAAGATGACTCATCGACCATTATTGCAAATAATGCATATTGCATATTGCATTATAAAAATGCACGTGCCGAGAGAGGTTGCCGTTCAGTATGGTGTCACAGATAGTATCGGTGACAGCGGGACACCTTTATGCGTGAAGGTGTCTGATAATCGATTGTAACACGACACACATCAGGTGACGGTAATGACAGTTGACAATGTTGGTGACAGTGTATGCTGTGACAATATTCATACCGTGACAACACGCAAGTTGTGACAACATAAATATTGTGACAATATATATAGATTGTGGAAACACACCATCAGTGACAGACAATATTCCCAATGTGATATTGTTCGTAGTTTGACAATATTAATGCTGTGACGTTACACAAATCAGGACAATAGACATACTATGACAATACCAAGACTGCGACAATAAACATACTGTGATATTGTCAACACTGCGACAACATTGGCACTGTGACATCACACACACACACGGTGACAATATTGAAACAGTGACAATATTCACATCGTGACAACATTACTAATGTGACATGCCTCACACTGTGACAATATTGATAAGATGACATTACGAACAATGTGACAATATTTATAAGATGACATTGCGAACACCGTGACAATATTCACTAAAAAATATTCCACAGCTAAGACGGATACACAGCTACCATGCATGTCATTTCCAATCTTCTTCCCGTGTTCGCAATATCTCTCCTTCCCCCCTCCTCCCTTCCCCGAACATCCATTTACTACGATATTCACCAGATTTTATGTATCCTACTTCACATAGCGCCCAGTATCGCAAACCTTTACCCTGTTTTATTCGCAAAAATTGTGAATTATTGCTGTTGTGTCAATGCATTTGATTTCACTCCCACCCAGCCATCCGTTCACGCGTGATTTGTGTAGCCTACCCTCGCGGCTTGTGTTCACACCTTTGGGCGTATAGATGACGCCAATACACAGCTATCGTTAGCAATGTCTGATCCCAACTCTTCATCTATATATTATTTACATGCATATCTGTTCCCACCGCGCTGCCTCACACACAAACACACACACACACACACATACAAACCGACGCACACGCACACGCCCACGCACACACACACACACACAAACACACACACACACAC
>NW_014578857.1:58917-68463 GCF_000485595.1 Priapulus caudatus
TCAAGTACTCCCTACCACCCCCTAATACCTTACCATCAAGTACTCCCTACCACCCCCTAATACCTTACCATCAAGTACTCCCTACGACCCCCTAATACCTTACCACCAAGTACTGCCTACCACCCCCTAATACCTTACCACCAAGTACTGCCTACTACCCCCTAATACCTTACCATCAAGTACTGCCTACCACCCCCTAATACCTTACCATCTAGTACTCCCTACCACCCCCTAATATCTTACCATCAAGTACTGTCTACCACCCCGTAATACCTTACCATCAAGTACTGCCTACTACCCCCTAATATCTTACCATCAGTACTGTCTGCCACCCCCTAATACCTTACCATCAAGTACTGCCTACCACACCCTAATACCTTACCATCAAGTACTCCCAACCACCCCTAATACCTTACATCAAAGTACTGCCTACGCCCCCTAACCTACTTTACCAATCAAGTATTCCCACACCCCCTATACCTTACAATCAAATCTGCTACCACCCCTTCAATATTACCTATCAAGTATTCCATACCACCCCAATACCTTTACCATCAACGTCACTCCCTACAACCCTAAATACCTTACCATCAAGTAACCCTACCACCCCCTAATACCATTACCATCAAGTACTCCTACGACCCTCCTAATCACCTTACCATCAAGTTAATGCCTTACCACCCCCTAATACCTTAATAAGTACTCCCTACCACCCCTAATTACCTTGCCATCAAGGTACCGGCCTACCACCCCCTAATACCTTACCATCAAGTACTCTCTACCACCCCCTAATACCTTACCATTACGTACTCCCTACTACACCCTAATACCTTACCATTAAGTACTCTCTACCACACCCTAATACCTTACCATCAAGTACTCTCTTCCACCCCCTAATACCTTACCATCAAGTACTCCCTACCAAACCCTAATATCTTACCATCAAGTACTGCCTACCACCCCCTAATACCTTACCATCAAGTACTCTCTACCACCCCCTAATACCTTACCATCAAGTACTGCCTACCACCCCCTAATATCTTACCATCAAGTACTGCCTACGACCCCCTAATACCTTACCATCAAGTACTCCCTACCACCCCTAATACCTTACCATCAAGTACTCCCTACTACACCCTAATACCTTACCATCTAGTACTGCCTACTACCCCCTAATACCTTACCATCAAGTACTCCCTACCACCCCCTACCTAATCCTTACCATCAAGTCACTGTCTACCACCCCTAATACCTTACCATCAAGTACTCCCTACCACCCTAATACACTTACATCAAGTACTCCCTACTACACCCCCTAATCCTTTTACAATCAAGTACTCCCTACTACACCCTAAATACCTTACCATCTTAGTACGCCTATACCCCTAATACCTTCATCAAGTATTCCTACCACCCCCTAATACCTTACATCAAGTTACTCGCCTACCACCCCTAATACCTTACCATCAAGTACTCCCTTACCACCCCTCTAATACCTTACCATCAGTACGCCATAAGCACACACCAACCCCCCTGATATCTTGACCACCAAGTACCTCCATACTACCCTAATAAACGTTACCATCAAGTACTCCCTACTACACCCTAATACCTTACCATTAAGTATTCCCTACCACCCCTGATATGCCTTGCCTTCAAGTACCCTAGGTCCCATATGATAACGTTCAGTATGTTACATAGTACTTCCATTGCGGCGTAAAAAAAACACAAAAAACACACAGTAAATCACCGCCCGGAGCGACAAAGAAGAGCGGGCAGTGACCGTGTTTTAGTGTGAGGGAGAAATGAATAATTAAAATTAGAGATAATAAAATTACAAACCCGCACGAAAATCAAAATCAAAAAAATCAATAGACGGGCATGCAGGCGTTGGTATTGAGTGCTAGCACTGTCGCTGACCCACCCTCCCCTCCTCCTCTTCCTTCCCTCCCTTTTCCCCCTCCTCCCCTCCCCCTCCATTTCTTCCTCCTCCTTCCCCTCCTCCCCTCCTCCTCCCTCTTCCACCTCTGACCCCTTCTCCCCTCTTTCCTCCCCTCCCTTCATCCCCCTCCTCCCTTCCTCCCCTTCTCCCCCTCCTCCGTCCCCATCCTCTCCTTTCTCCCCTCCCCCTTGCTCCCTTATTCTGCTTCCTCCCTCCTCCCTTCCTTCCTCTCCTGCTCCCTGCCTCCTTCCCCCCTCCTCCCCTTCTCCCCTCCTCCCTTCTTTCTCCCCTCCTCCCCGCCCCCCTCTCGCGCAGACACCGCGGCCGCGTTCGCCAGCGAGGCGCTATTAGCACGTCCGCCAGAGGGCGCAACGGTACCACCACCCGACGACGCATCGCCGCTTCCACCAGGTGGCGCTGCCGCAAAAGCGCAGAGAACCCACGACTGCAGAAACGTGGTAACTAAGGGGGCGCTGCCGCCAGAGTCGCATGGACTGCTGCAGCAGCGCGGTAACTAGGGGGCGCTGCCAGCACGTACCGCCGCCAGGGGGCGCGCGTGCGTCGTACTTACTCTCGTAGAGGCTGTTGAGTAGGTTGAAGGGCAAACAGAAGACGAGGACGAAGAGGTCGGCCATTGCGAGGTTCGAAAATGAACATGTTGGTTGTGAACGTTCCACATGTTCCTGCCGCCGCGACCACCGCCAGCACGAACGCGTTGCCGACGACGCCGACGACGAAGACGACGACGTAGGCCGACGCCAGCACGACCACCTCCCAGCCGCCCAGCTTCAGCTCGCTTGCTTGTACGGAATAAGTTCGACGGCGGCGGTGGCCGCGCCGCGTGCAGTTGCGCGTGCAGTTGTCGACGTCGCCGGTAGGTGGCGTTGAGGCGGCGAGCTGCGGTGCGTTCATGGTTGCCCGTGATTTGTTCGCTTCGTTTTTTTTTATCTTCTTCGAGTGAAGGTTGTTTCGCGACCGGTGGCGCCCTCACGCGGTGTCGGACGCCGTCACTGGCGAGTTTCCGCCGGCGAAGTGTTTCGATTTATTCACGCACCGGTGGCGCCACGCCGCAAGGCTCGCCGACGGCACGTGTTTTTCCTATCACTGTCGACATCGGGGAATTTCCGACGCGGATCGTCGGCGTTCAGCTCCCGCCCCACGGTGTCGTCACACGGGTCACGTGGGTCGTCGGTCGGGTTGTAGGTCAAGTCACAGACTCGCGCATGAGCGAATACACCTGTTAAGAGAGATAGAGAGAGAACATGGTGAACCTGTGAATGTACCTGAGGAAGAGAGAGAGAGCGTCAGAGGAAGTGCTGAGAGAGAGAGATGCGACGCGAAGCGAGAGAGACAGGTTGCGTAGAGAAAGAGAGAGAGGAGAGAAGAGAGAGAGAGAGAGAGGGGGCCGGGCGGGGGGGGGGGGAGGGGGCGCGGGGGAGGAGGCGGGAGGGGGAGCGGGGGGGGGGGGGGAGGAGAGGGCAGGGCGGGGGGGGGGGGGGGAGAGGAGATGGGAGGGAGAGGGGGGGAGACGAGAAGAAAAGAGGGAGGAGAGTGAGAGAGAGAAAGAGGCGAGGAGTGAGGGGGATGCGAAAGAGGAGAAGAGGAAGAGAGAGAAACGAAGAGGAGAGAAGAGAGAAAGAAAGGGGAGAGAGAGAGAGGTGAGAGAGCAGAAAGAGAGAGAGAGACCGCGCGCGCGAGCAAACAGACAGGGCGTAGAGAGATGAGTGCAGAGAGGGAGAAGAGAGAGAGAGAGAGAGACAGACATTAAGAGGAAAGAGAGTCGGCCACAGACAGATAGATAAATAGATAGATAAATAAATACAATAAGGATCAGAATGGGTAGATAGATAGGTAGGTAGGTAGGTAGTAGATAGAATAGCATAGATAGACAGATAGATAGATAGATTAGATAGATAGATAGATAGATAGATAGATAGATTAGGATAGATAGATTAGATAGATAGATAAGATAGATAAATAGATAGATAGATAGATAGATAGATAGCATTAGAGATAGATTAGATAGATAGATAGATAGATAGATAGATATTATAGATTACATTAGAATAGATAGATAGATAGATAGCATCGAAGTAGATAAGAGAGATAGATAAAATAAAGTAGATAGATAGATAGATAGATAACAGATAGATAGATTGCGTAGATGAATAGGATAGAATAGATAGATAGATAGATTAGATAGGTTAGATTAGATAGATAGATAGATAGATAGATAGATAGAATAGATTAGATAGACTAGCATAGATAAATAGATAGATAGATAGATAGATGATAGATAGATAGATAGATAGATAGATAGATAGATAGCATAGATAGATAGATAGATAGATAGATAGATAGATAGATAGATAGATTAATAGATAGATTAGATAGAATAGATAGATAGATAAACGACTACTGCTGTAGCTATTTGCATTATATCTTTTTATTTTATTTCCGTCTTATCCCCAACTCTCCTCTCTATCTTTTATACTTCCAACACACACGCACACACACGCACACACCAACGCACGCACATCACCGCGCGCACACACACACACAACACACACACACACACAACACACCACACACGCACACACACGCACGCACACTCACGCGCAACACCACAACACACACACACACACACACACAACAACACACACACATACACACAACACACACACACCACACACACAACACACACGCACACACACACACACGCACACACACGCACGCACACACACACACACACGCACACACACGCACACACGCACACGCACACACACACACACGCACGTACACACACACTCACACACGCGCACCCTCTTTCGTGTTCGTAAATTCAGCAGACGGTCGTTATCAGGTTACGCTTTGCTTCGCCTGCACTCTTTCATGTGCGAGAAATTTTCCATCAGCAATTAGAATTGACATTTGCCAACATTCCCTCTCTCATTATACGAAGTCTCTAATGCAGTATATATAGCCGGCAGACGAGAGAAATCACCCTTGCAAGCAACGTTAAGACCGTAATTAAATTTACACATACGGAGAGCAGAGAGGCAACAACTCTACTGTCGAATTATCCATCTCTTCTTTCTAACGCAAGTTCAGTTTTAACCGCTTTACGACCATCTCGTAAAAAAATGGCCGCCATGAAGGCCGCAGTAGAATACCCGATAAGCAAACGTTGATGTACGTTCTCATACGAAAGACTTGAAAATAGTACACACGGCTTCTCTGCTTAGCATTCAGCAAAATTAATAGAGCGAGAGAGTGTGGCAAGTTAACTCGCAGTGCTACCAGTGGACTAACCCCCTACTGTAGCATTTACTGTGAAAGCAGCTGCGGGACCTCATGGTTATTGAAACGGAGATATAGGCACCGCCCCATGCGCCTATGTTCCACATAGGTGCGGAAAGGATTTAACTTTAACTTTAAACATTGAAGCTGGGTTGTGTTATATACTGGCGGACATATTCCCTAATAGACGTGCGGTGATGTGTGATGAATGATGATGTCAGACTCCGTTAGCAGGTGTACGGCTCATAAGGGTGTGTTCATATTGCAGCTAAGAGAGCATGTCCAGCCTCCGACACAAGCCGCTATCCGATGAAACATTTCTAGAATATTAAACCGATCGTATAGCATATCATATCATGTACAATGCGTCTACGTTGAAATAAAACCCCGGACTATGTTAAACTGCTCATATGATGCATCACAAGGGCGAAAGAAAGATAGAGCCCGTATCTCGCACATCCCACGGCTATCTCTCCCTCTCTCTCTCTCGCGCACACACACACACGCGCGCATACACTCGCACGCACACACACACACACGCACGCACACACGCACGCACACACGCACGCACACGCACACACGCACACACACACACGCACGCACACACACACACACGCACGACACACACACACACCACGCACAACACGCGCCACACAACGCACGCAGCACACACGCACGCATATACACACACATCCCAGCGCCAAGACATACGCCGCGCAGCACACACACGCGCGCGCAAACACACGCCACAACGGCGCACAGCCACAACACACCCGCTGCGCAACACACACATACACACGCCAACACGACACACACACACGCACACGCACACACGCACACACGCACCACACACACACACATATAATATATATATATATATATATATATATATATATATATATATATAAACACTAGGTTAAACGAGGCGAAACGAATGTAAGAACTTTTTGAGATAAATAAACAAATAAATGAGTAAATAAATGAATGAATGATTAAATAAAGGAATTGAATGAACTAAATAAATACATAAATAAATAAATAAATAAACAAATAAAAATAAATAAATAATAAATTAAATAAAGTAGAATAAATAAATAAATAAATATAAATAAATAAATGAAAAATACATTAATGAATGAGCGAACGAAACGAACGAACGAAACGAAAGACGAACGAACGAACGAACGAACGACGAACGAACGAACGAACGAAGCGAACGAAACGAACGAACGAACGAGAACGAACGAACGAACGAACGAACGAACGAACGAACGAACGAACGAACGAACGAACGAGCGAACGAACGAACGAAAGCATAACTCATATGCTAACATCTTGAATTCGTGTCCGCCCACCTCTCCCTCTCTCTACTCTTGGCTTCTTTGGGGCACGAAACACCGCGGGTTTTTCACGCTCACGCACATAATGCATTCGATTCCCCTCAGAAGCTTTTACGTGTGGGTTTTCTGCTGCTTCCGGTCACATAAATTATCCGACAACGCTAAATCACCTTTTTCCAAAACCGTTTCACTTCGCAGAGGCAGGATTTTCGCGGAGAAATCTACGTATCCATGATCCAGACGTCCTCCATTGAATGCTGCGAATTTTCACATATGCACAGTTTAATAGTTACTTGTATTGTGTACGGGGCAATATCCCTCCTCCATTCCACATTTCTCATATTAGCTGTACCCGGATCACACATTGACAGCTAGACAACATATCTATATATATATATATCTGCGATCTCTGTCCGTCCGTCTGTCTGTCTGTCTGTGGAGTGGACAAGCATATTGGGTATATGGGTATTTTGTTAGTGCCTTAACTCTTCTATGCAATCTGACTGTGCCAGGTTAGAATGAATTCACAATAACACAGACATTTCGGATTTTGGATTTTGGATTTTCCATTTTTGGCCTTTTTTTGGATTTATACGCAAATATCATGTCTGTCTTATCTCAATTCATTCCTAACCTGGCACAGTCACATTGCATACAACAGTTCAATCACGATGGGCATATAGAGCGCAGGGTCCACAGAGAGAGGGAGGGAGGGAGAGAGATCGCAGATATATATCCAAAATCAAAAAAAAACAAAAACAATAAAAAAAAAACAAAAAAACCCAAAAAATCCAAAAAAAAAACAAAATCCAAAAAAACCAAAAAAAACAACAGAAAAATACAAAAAATCCTAAAATCCAAAAACCCCCCAAAAAATACAAAAAAATACAAAAACCAACAAAAATCAAACAATCCAAAAATCCAAAAATCCAAGTCAATTCAACTGAAAATCAATTCCCCCATCATGGCCCTTCATCGTGGCTGCCACGGAGTGGCTGTTGGCTCTCTAGTATATATATATATATTCGCTAATTATATATATATATTAGTACTATTGTGTGTGTGTGTGTGTGTGTGTGTGTGTGTGTGTGTGTGTGTGTGTGTGTGTGTGTGTGTGTGTGTGTGTGTGTGTGTGTATGTGTGCGTGTGTGTGTATGTTGTGTGTTTGCTGTGCGTGCGTGCGTGCGTGCCGTGTGCGTGTGTGTGCTATGTGTGTGCGCGCGCGTGGTGTGTGTGTGCGCGCCTGTGTGTGTATGTGTATGTGCGCGTATGTGTGTGTGTGTATGTGTGTGTGCGCGCATGTGTGTGTGATGTGTATGTGGCGCGCCTGTGTCGTGTATGTGTATGTGCGCGCCCTGTGTGTGTATGTGTATGTGCGCCTGTGTGTGTATGTGTGTCGTGCGCGCCTGTGTGTGTATGTGTATGTGTATGTGCCCGCCTGTGTGTGTATGTGATATGCGCGTATCTGTATGGCGCGCCTGTGTGTGTCTGTTTTGTTAGTGTATGTGCGCCGCCTGTGTGTGTATGTGTATGTGCGCGTATCTGTATGTGCGCGCCTGTGTGTGTATGTGTATGTGCACGCCTGTGTGTGTATTGTGTATGTGCGCGCAATGTGTGTGTATGTGTATGTGTGCGCCTGTGTGTGTATGTGTATGTGCGCGCCTGTGTGTGTATGTGTATGTGCGCGCCTGTGTGTATGTGTGTGTGTGTGTGTGTGTGTGTGTGTGTGTGTGTGTGTGTGTGGTGTGCTGTATGTGCGCGCCTGTGTGTGTATGTGTATGTGCGCGCCTGTATGTGTATGTGTATATGTATGTGTGTGTATGTGTATGTGCGCGGTGTCTCTGTGATACAGACCATAAACTATGTAACATGAAGACGCCGCGTTCGCATAGAAACTCCAGCGCTGTCGACTATCCGTATCCGTTCGCCACCATTCTTACTGCGTATCATCCGACTCAGGTGCATTTACTCTCAGCCCTCCTCCCTTTAAACCTTCTTGCCACTGCAGCTCTCTCTCTTTCCTGTAGCCGCTCTTCAGTTTCCCCCACTATTGCAAGATCATCCGCAAATAACAGCTCCTTCAGCTTACTAATTAACTAATTACAAATAACAACTCTCATCCATCAGTTTCTCTCAGCTCCACGCTCAGCGCATCCATCACCAGAATAAACAGAAAAGTGTTGACCTTTGGTGCAGACCCACATTTCACATCGAATACTGTTGTGTCGCCAAACGCAGTTCTTACTGTAGTTTTCGATCCCATGTACATTTCTCCCTATCCACTCCATCACTCACTTCTTTCTTAAACACCAATATACCACTTCCCTTGGCACTCTGTTCGTATGCTTTCTCCAGATCTAAGAATGCGTAGAAAAGTCTATTAATTATTCTCCTCCGAGCTCTTCTCTTGCACTTGCCTCATTATAAAAATGACATTAACTATACTCTTCCCTTTCATGAAACCATACTGCAGTTCATCTCTATTAACTGCTTCTTTTAGTCTGCCCTCAATTATCATTTCCAGTATCTTTATTACATGCTTAATAAGCTTAATACATCTTGTACTATCACACTCCACAGCCGGCGTCAGTAAAGCTCAGTAACGTCGGTGCGCGCAAGCGCGTGATGCCATTTATCAGACAGCTGCTTATTCGAATAGCTCTTTATATCGCATTAGAATCTCAACATTTTAAATGAAATTAATGGTCATTGTAATGCATACGTCCTCCTCTTGCCTCGGCAGCAGTTTCCATTTTGCTGTGTAAGTATTTCCAACATGTTCTGCTAGCATCTATGACAAATACGACATACGCACAATACGCTCTCCTATGTCACTATTTGTCATAGGAAGATTCTTCCTATGACAAAATATTGTTGTGTGTATTGTTCGCTCCTAAACTCCCATGATGCGCACAACACATACAACAATATTTGTCATAGGAAGAATCTTCCGATGACAAATAT
>NW_014578857.1:72750-73202 GCF_000485595.1 Priapulus caudatus
GTCTGTGTGCGTGTGTGCGGGCGCGTGTGTGTCTGTGTGCTCGTGTGCGGGCGCGGGTGTGTCTGTGTGCTCGTGTGCGGGCGCGGGTGTGTCTGTGTGCGTGTGTGCGCGCGCGTGTGTCTGTGTGCGTGTGTGCGAGCGTGTGTGTGTCTGGGTGCGTGTGTTTACGTCTGAACACGTGTACCCTTATTCTGCGAAACTAAGACCCACGCAGCTTCGATTTCCCTTTATAAGCGAAACATTGAGGTCGATATGCGGGGCCACCACCTGCAATAGAATCAATCGCCTAGCTCAGGTATCGCTAACCGCAGCTGTTGTTGTTGTTGCTGCTACTGCTGCTGTTGTTGTTCTTGCTTTTGTCGCTGTTTGCTATTGATCGTTAGGTAGTTGACCCGCACTCTCTCCGCGACTGATTGCTAATATATATATATATATATATATATATATATATA
>NW_014578858.1:0-803 GCF_000485595.1 Priapulus caudatus
GAGAGAGAGAGAGAGAGAGAGAGAGAGAGAGAGAGAGAGAGAGAGAGAGAGAGAGAGAGAGAGAGAGAGAGAGAGAGAGAGAGAGAGAGAGAGAGAGAGAGAGAGTCTGGATATCTCACAGTTTGAAATAATAATAATTAAGCAAATAAAAACACGCTTATCAGTCAAATCAATAAGTCAATCAGTCAGCTGAGTGTTCAACAATTTTTATCTCTAATCGTTCTTATTTTATATCAGTAATTTTACGCTTATATACGTTCGCACGCACTCGTTTACCAATTCAATACGTCCCGATAAACACAATTTATCTCTAAACGCTCTATTTCATGTTAATAATATTTTGCGCTTATATATACGTTGATACACACTCGTTTCTGAATTCACTAAGTCCCGATAAACGCATGTATTTCTAAATTTTCTATTACTATTTCGAATATTTTTCCATTTCACACGTACATGGGTATGGAGGTCAGGGTGGGGGACAGGTCGGGAGCACAGAATATATATATATATATATATACATATATATATATCGAGAGAGAGGGGGAGAGAACGAGAGAGAGAGAGAGCGCGCGAGGGGAGAAAGAGAGAAGGGAAGCGGGAGAGAGAAAGCGAGGTAGATATAGATAGAGAAAGAAAGAGAGAGAAAGAGCGAATGAGAGGGAGCACGCGAAAACCGAGTAAAGGGACGCATTCGTAATTGTGGGTTATAGAAGCTACTGGTCCCTACGTCATCTTGCTTACCTGACATCGATGTGCACACAGACAGGGCAGCTGTTACCAGGCTCCGTGGACAGCTAGGC
>NW_014578858.1:1942-2764 GCF_000485595.1 Priapulus caudatus
AGAGAGAGAGAGAGAGAGAGAGAGAGAGAGAGAGAGAGAGAGAGAGAGACAGAGACAGAGACAGAGAGACAGTGATAGAGAAGAAATGCAGAAATTTCATCACAGACCCAGCAAGCCTTCCGGCGGTTGCTAGATACATTGAAGAATAGAAGACTGACGTGATGTTGCTGTGGGAAACTCTTGACACACTCGCACACCGGAGGGCGCGCGACCCAATTTAATACTTAGCGACGCAAACATACACAGATGCGACTTCGGCAGCGGCAGCGGCGGCGGCGGCGGCGGGGAAAAAGTCGAATAATTAATTTTCGCGCCCCGAGGAGGTTTCTTGCCGATGTTAATTAGCGTCAGCTGCAAAATTAGGGTCAAAAATACATTCGATTGTGTTTAATTTTTCTATCATAACGTGACGCGGTAACTAGTGCATAAGCATGCATGCGTAGTACGGGCAGACACGCACGCCCACGCATACAAACACGTGCACGCACACGAACGCATGCACGCGCACGAACGCAAACATGCGCGCACACAAACACATGCACGCCCACGAGCGCAAACACGCACACGAACGCATGCACGCACACGAACGCATGCACGCAAACGCACACAAACACATGCGCGCAAACGCACACAAACACATGCGCGCACACGAGCGCAAACATGCGCGCACACAAACACATGCGCGCACACGAGCGCAAATACGCACACGAACGCATGCACGCACACGAACACATGCATGCACGCGCACACAAGCTCATGCACGAACACGAGCGCAAACACGCACACGAACTCATGCACGCACACACACACGGACGCATGCAC
>NW_014578858.1:5612-12216 GCF_000485595.1 Priapulus caudatus
CAGTGGTTAGCAGCCACCGACGCGCCACTGCCCTCAGCCCTCAGGTCCGCGTCGGAGCGAGCGTACTGCCGCAAGTAGGTGGCGCCACTGCACTCGTGCGGCGCGTCCGCTACAGGGTAAGCGTCGGAGTCACTGTCACCGGCCAGGTGATAGCCACCTGTGTTGTCAGCCCGTCTGATCATTAGATCTTTAGCATTGGATTCGCTGGCAGTTGCCGTGCTGTGTCCAGGAGGGCAGGCCACTGTGTCTGGACTAGGAATCGAGGGCATATTGTTGTCTCCTTCTTCTTCTGCTTCCTCTTCTTCATTTTCTTTTTCTTCTTCTTTTGCATCCCTATCTTCATCATCTTCTTCTTCTTCTTCTTCTTCTTCTCCTTCTTCTTCTCTTTCTTTTTCTTCTTCTTCATCATCATCTTCTTCTTCTTCTTCTTCTTCTTCTTCTTCGTTTTCTTCTTCTACTACTTCTTTTTCTTCTACTTCTTCTCCTTCTTCATCATCCTCCGGTGTAACATCTCCACGTTTTCTCTCCATGTCTTTGGACGACTTCGTTTCAACGTTTTCCGGCCCTCTTCTTCCTTCGCTGGCCTTCTCCCTGGCTTCCCCAATCTCTCCGTTGTACCTTGCCGGGACGATGAGCTGGCACTGGATCGCCGCATCCCTTCTGCTCCCAGCCTCCGCGCTAGACGAAGACCCGCGCTGACCTCCCTGAGCATCCGCGACGGAGCCGCCGTCACTGTACGCGTTCTCGGGCGACCGGACGCCACGAGGTAGAGAGCGTCTCGATTTCACCGCCTCTAGTTCGAGGTGTTCCTGATGTGTGTTCTCCCCGTTGCTCAATGAGACGTTGTTGTCAGAAGCCAACCTTTCTTTGCCTGTCGTGCCAACTTCATTGCCAGCTGAAACTGTCGTTTGCTTGCCTGTGGCAACTTCATTGCCAGTTGATGTTGACGTCTGTTTGTTTGTGCCATCGCCATTGCCAGCCGAAGCTGATGTTCGTTTGCATGTGTCAACTTTATTGCCAGATAAAGCTGACGTTTGTTTTCCTATGGCAACTTCATTGCCAGCCAAAGCCGACGTTTGTTTGCCTACCGCAATTTCATTGCCGTCTGAAGCTGACATTTGTTTGCCTGTGGCAACTTCCTTGCCAGCTGTACTCGTGTGTGAATTATCATTGGCTGAGGTAAACATTAGCGTGTCACTGTCGTGATCATCTGCGTCACCGGCAAAGAGAACGGTTTCGCCGTTTTCTACACAGAATTTCTCGTCACGGCCAACAGATGGCGCTGAAAACCCAACACAAGATGCAAACACCGGTGACAGCTGGGGACTGCTACAACCAGACAGCCAGCTATCCTGCGTTGGAACACAGTCAGGGAGCTCTCCTGTAAATGTTTCATCCTTGAGTGAGCTACACGTGGGGGTCTCACATCTGGCTAGCCGACAACGTGTATATGTATCACCTATAGTTAAGCTACCTGTAGGCATTTTACCTGCAACAGAGGTGCTCGTAGATATATCATTACTGCCTAAACATGTAGGCATATCACCAGTGCCCAGGTTACATTCAGGTGTGTAACCTGAGTGACGCGAGACCAATATAGGGGGCAGCACTTCACAGTATTGAAACAGTTGAGTTATAGCTAGCACTAACAATTCAACCTCAACTACAATCTGTATAAAGACCAGTCATTATTATGAGAAACAAAGAGAGAGAGAGAGAGAGAGAGAGGAGGGAGAGAAGGAGGGGGAGAGACAGGGAGAGGGAGAGAGAAGGAAGAAACAAGAGTGAGATAGAGAATCAAAAATTAAACCCCAGATGATCAAAATGGGAAAAAACGCACGATTGAAGATAATTTACCTTTAATTTTTATTATATACTTTTATAAATAATGTACTGGTTATAAATATTATAAATAGAATACATAAAAGAATTATTTTTCAATTATGAATCCAAATACCACAATAATTTTATGAAAACACGCAATAATATAAAAACGACAATATAATCACTGATAATTGCACTCGAGTTTTAAACATTAACAAGTATGGCAAAAACTAAACAACATCTGGTTTACACAATGACAATTAATTAACACACATTTTTTCTCTAACTGCTTATTGTTTACAGTACTCTCTAAGTGGTCAAACACCTCCAATAACCAAATTCGGACTAGTCTTTAAAAATCATCAGACTTTGTGCTACACGTGTAAACAATTAAATTGTTCGTTGCACAAACTATAGATCTCTCCAGTATAGTAGCAGTTATCGAAACGAAACCATCTTGCGGCGACCTGTCCGTAAATGACATTACTGGCGATTTTTATTACTAGCTGGTTTGACTTTATATATATACTATTAGGAATGAATAATAATAGATTAGATATTATTATTCACTCCTGATACTATGTATATAGAAGTAAAACACACAGGAACACGCACGTAGATAAGAAAATAAATGTAAAAAATAGGAATGGGGTGTTAAATTTTAATACGCAAGCTTTCAAGAATCATAATATTTTTATTACAGCCTGACGAAGAGATATCATTCTTGAAAGCTCGCAGATTAAAATTTAACACGCTAATTCAATTTTTTTACATTTATTTTCTCTCTCTCTCTCATACATACATAAATATATATATATATATATATTTTAAATATGTATTTTGTTACCCGTTGATACTCATTAACAGAGACTTTCATCACATCATGTCGCAGTGGTTAGCAGCCACCGACGCGCCACTGCCCTCCGCCCTCAGGTCCGCGGCGGAGCGAGCGTACTGCCGCAAGTAGATGGCGCCACTGCACTCGTGCGGCGCGTCCGCTAAAGGGTAAGCGTCGGGGTCACTGTCACCGGCCAGGTGATAGCCACCCGTGTTTCCAGCCCGTGTGATTATGAGATCTTTAGCATTGGATTCGCTGGCAGTTGCCGTGCTGTGTCCAGGAGGGCAGGCCACTGTGTCTGGACTAGGAATCGAGGGCATATTATCGTCTCCTTCTTCTTCTGCTTCCTCTTCTTCATTTTCTTTTTCTTCTTCTTTTGCATCCCTATCTTCATCATCATCATCATCTTCTTCTTCTTCTTCTTCTTGTTCGTTTTCTTCTTCTACTACTTCTTTTTCTTCTTCTTTTTCTTCTACTTCCTTCTCCTTCTTCATCATCCTCGGTGTAACATCTCCACGTTTCTCTCCATGTCTTTGCGACGACTTTCGTCTTCATACGTTTCCCGCCGCCCTCTTCCTCCTCTCGCTGGCCTTCTCCCTGCTTCCCACATCTCCACCGTTGCACACTTGCCGGCTACGATTGCAGCTGCGGCACTGCGCATCGCCACATTCCCTTCTGCTCCCAGCCTCGGCGCTAGACGAAGACACCTGCGCTGAATCCTGAGCATCCGCCGACGGCAGCGTTCGTCACTGTACGGTTCTCGGGCGACCGGACGCCACGCAGCGGTGAAAGAGCGTTCTCGATTTCACCGCCCTCTAGTTCGATGCGTGCTATCCTGATCGTGTGTTCTCCCCGTTTGCTCGTTGAGACCGCTTGTGTCAGAGCCATACCTTTCTTTGCCTGTCGTGCCAACTTCATTGCCAGCTGAACCTGGTCTCGTTTGCCTTGCCATGTGGCAACTTCATTGCCCAGTTTGATGTTGACGTCTGTTTGTATATCTTGCCATCGGCCATTGCCAGCCGAAGCTGATGTTTGTTTGCCGTGTGGCACTTATATGCCAGATAAAGCTGACGTTTGTTTTTCTATGGCAACTTTCAATTGCCAGCCGAAGCGGGATCCCTACCGTTTGTTTGCCATGACGGCCAATTTTCATTGCCCATCTGAAGCGGACATTGCGTTTGTGCACGTGGCAACTCCTGCCAGCTGTACTCGCTGTGCGTGATCTATCGGTTGGCTGTCCGCTGTCGTGATCATCTGCGTCACCGCGCAAAGGGAACGTTTCGCCGTTTTCTACACAGAATTTCTCGTCACGGGCCAAACAGATGGCGGCTGAAAACCCACAACAAGGATGCAAAACACGGCTGGACAGTGGGCATTGCCTACCAACCAGGACAGCACAGCTATCTGCGTCTGGACAAGTGGGGGGGGGAAACCAAGGAAAGGGAACACAGACAGGGAGCTCTCCTGTAAATGTTTCATCCCTTATGAGTGAGCTTACACGTGGGGGTTCACATCCGGCTAGCCGACAACGTCGTCATATGTATCAGCTGTAGGTTAAGCTACCTGTAGGCATTTTTACCTGTAAAGAGGTGCTCGTAGACATATCTCATTACTGCCGCTAAACATGTAGGCATATCACCAGTGCCCAGAGTTACATTACAGCGTGTGCTAACCTGCATGATGTATTTCAATTTCTGCCGTTAAATCTACCTCCAGGCTGTGTAACCTGCAGGCGATTCATTTCTGGGTTAAAACTACCTCAGCGGGCTACTGCCCAGGAATATTAATTTCTGGTTAAACTGTACCTCCAGTTGTTTTTTACCTGCAGGCGATTCATTTCTGGCTTAAACTACCTTCCAGTTCGTTTTACCTGCCATGGCCGATTCATGTTCTGGTAAACTACCTCAGTTGTGTAACCTGCAGGCGCCATTCATTTCTGGTTAACTACCTCCAGGGTGTGTAACCTGCCCAGGAATATAATTTCTGGTAAAACTACCTTCCAGGTGCTTTTACTGCAGGCAATTTCATTCTTCTGGCTTAAACTACCTCCAGGTTGTGTAACCTGTAGAATATCATTCTGCCCGTTAAACTAACCTCAGGTGTTTTACCTGCAGGCGATTCATTATCTGGTTAAACTACCTCCAGTGGTTTTAACCTCGCAGGCGATCATTTCTGGCTTAAACTACTCCAGTTGTTTTTACCTGCAGGGCGATTCATGTTTGGTTAAACTACCTCCAGGTTTTTTTACCTGCAAGCATCAATCACCTATGGCTAACTACATTGAATGTTTTTACCGGCACGGTGATTCACTTCTGGCTGATACGACGCTTCAGGTATTTTAATCGTAGGCTGTCTCCCGCTGTGGCCAGGTTATCAGCTGCTAACGGATCAGACCAGATAGCCACCTCGCACAGTCGTTATCTGTTTGAGCCTTTCCACAGCTGCTCCTTGTGTCTATCCTTCTCAGCTGGCTGGTGATCGTTTGACCTTCGTCCACAGGCTGCGCCTTGTTCTACCTTCTCCACCGCTGGTCTCTGTTGTACCCTTCTCGCACAGCTGGTCCTGTTCCATCCTTCTCCACAAGCTAGTACTGTTCTACCTTCTTCCACCGCCTGTATCTCGGTGTTGACCTTCTCCACAGCTGCTCCTTGCTTCTACTCTTCCACCGCTGCCGTCTTCTGTTTGAACCTTTCTCTCACTAAGCTGCTCGCTTGTTTACCTTCTCCACCGCTGGTCTCTGTTTGACCTTCTCACAGCTGCTCCTTTGTTCCACCTTTCTCATCAGCTAAGACTCTGTTCTACTACTTCTCCACTGCTGCGCCGTTGTTCTAACTCTCTCTCACAGCTTGCCTCCTTGTTCTATCTCCTTCTCCATAGCTTGCTCCTTGTTTCTACCTTCTCCACAGCTTCTCCTTGCTCTACCTTCTCCACAGCTGCTCCTTGTTCTACCTTCTCCACAGCTGCTCCTTGTTCTACCTTCTCCACAGCTGCTCCTTGTTCTACCTCTTCTACTGCTCGTCTCCGCTCCAACTTCTCCACAGCTACTCCTCCTTCCACCTGCTCCACGGCCACCCCACCCTTCACGGCTACGGCCGCCCCCGCCCCCGCCCTTGCCCCCGCCCCCGTCATCAGCAGAGAGAGCAGCGCCGAGTCGATGAGGTCATTGATCAGGGCGCGACACTCCCCCGTCACCGGCGAGTCCTCGCAGAAGCGCCGCCACCGCCCCATCGTCGCCAGGGGGCGCCGAGGTGCGCGTCCGTGCGGCGACGCGGCAGTTCCGACGCTCGCGCGTGGCAGGACGACGGGCGCCGCTGCGACCGTCGCCGACTCTCCGAGACTTGCTGACGTTGCCGCCACCAGGGGGCGCCGGGGTGCGCATCCGCCACGATCTGCGCGGCCGTACGGCGACTTCCCGAGACTTGCCGACGTCGCCGCCGGGGTTTCGCCCACAGGTGGCGCCGCGGTGTGCTGGTCGTGCGGCCACGGCTCCCAGTGGCGGGCGGTCTGCGGAGAGGACTGCTGCGGTGGGCTGTCGCCAGGGGGCGCTGCAGGATTCAGCGTCGCCGGCACTATTCTGGTCGGCTGCGCGTCGTAGTGATTGTTCCTCCGTGTCGCTGGAATTTCCATCCTCGTCGTGACTGGCTGGCTTCTCTTCGTTTCCCTGTAGAGAATCGCAAGATATGTAGAAATTTAATCTTGGAATAATGCCAACGGATTTCACAGTTGGTATCAGTAATAAAAACAGTAGGCTCGTTAGCAACAAATTGTGAATTCATCTCGAAATTACATAGCTTACTAATATGTAGCAGTCGAGTTGGACACTATTTCCCCCCTAGATGGCGCCACAGTACACATTAATTTTTCAACTAAGATACACCATATAAACGTGCCTATATATATATATATATATAATATATATTATATATATATATATATATATAT
>NW_014578858.1:12401-17573 GCF_000485595.1 Priapulus caudatus
GTGCGTGGGTGCGTGGGTGTGGATGCGTGTGTGCGTGCGTGCACACGAGCACACTCACCCGTGGTGGTGACGGGGGCGGTGGTGAGGTAGCAGGGGTGGTGCAGCAGGTGCGGCCGCCTGCCTCCACTGCCTCATCAGCATCCGGCTCGCTCTCACTCTTAGCATCTCTATCTTCCCTGTCGAGTTCCAGTACCTGCGTGGATTCACAAGTTACATGGTCACCTTCATGTATTCACAAGTTACATGGTAACCTTCATGTATTCACAAGTTACATGGTCACCTTCATGTATTCACAAGTTACAGTGTCACCTTCATGTATTCACAAGTTACAGAGTCACCTTCATGTATTCACAAGTTACACGGTCACCTTCATGGATTCACAAGTTACATGTTCACCTTCATGTATTCACAAGTTACATGGTCACCTTCATGTATTCACAAGTTACATGGTCACCTTCATGTATTCACAAGTTACAGTGTCACCTTCATGTATTCACAAATTACATGTTCACCTTCATGTATTCACAAGTTACAGGGTCATCAGCACAGATTCACAAGTTACAGGGTCGATTCAGGAAACTATGAACGTCGTTACGATACACGCTACGCACGTATCTGGGGCTCATTCTCAAAAACAAAATTTGTCCAAACATTAGTCCTAACATGAACTTTTTCTCGTAGACTGCAACTCTATACTCTACGTATGAGAAACACATGTAACGTTACCGCGTTTCAGTCGACAGTTCAACGAGAAAAAGTTCACGTTAAGATTAAGTTTACGGCTAATTCCATCGTAAACATTAATATAATAAGGCCCGCATTCCGACAACGCTCCCCCTCCCCATGGCTTGAAGTTTCATGTATTTCCCGTGAGAGAAGAAGCTCACCTCTCTCAGGGCTTCCTTCTCCTCCCGCAGCCTCCTCAGCTGCTCCGCTGCAGCACCCATCACAGGTGCAGCACTCAGCCTCGTGACCTGTAACCGGCAAGAAAGATTTGCCCCCGATATGACCCTCCGTACAACCGCCGGTAAGTATTCTAACTTCTAAGCTACCGCCAAGTTCTTTGTCGCATCAACGTCGTCGATGGCTAATCACGAGTGACTGATATGTAGGAGTGTACATAGTATCCGTGCTGCTTTATTTGCTTGCGTGTTCTCCTGTGTTAGCTGTAGCATCGTCAACAACTCACCATCAACTAATTAGTATATTTANATAATACGGAGAGTGTGCAGTCTTCACGAATAAAATTTCTAAACACTGGCGACCTTCGGTCCACCAGCAGCAAAATTTACTCTGGACCTCGGACTAATTTACTGGACCAATATTATTTTGACATTTTTGACAATAAAGAACAAACTAGTAATATCATTTTGTTATTATTTACCTATAATAATACTCTCTACCACTGCTATTGGATAACAGTAATAATACCTATGCAAATATACAGTACATGCCTTCTACACATTGCACTACAATAAAAGCCTGCAAAATAGAATCAACAAAATCTGCGTTAGTCGCTCAGTGAGCATGTAATCACACATACCTCTACACACTGCTATGATAACAGCAAGGATACCTATCAAATATTCATCATATACCTTCTCACACACTTGCTATGATAACAGTAAGGATACCTATCAAATATACATCACATACCTTCTACACACATGCTATTGATTAACAGTTAGGAATACCTATCCAAATATTCATCATATATTACCTTCTACACACTGCCTAGTTGATACAGTTAAGAATACCTATGACGTTTGGTTTATCGATGAAACAAAGTTTAAAAATTGGGGTTATCAGTCCTTGTGTTTGAAAGGCAGGCCGATCTCGTGAAAAATCACACGCCTTGGCTTGCCGAGGTGTCGTGAGTGTGATTTGCATCGAGTGCCCGGCATGTCACGATGTACTCCTGATATATATATATATATATATATATATATACATAGTACATACGCGTACCTCTTTATTGGCCTGTGTATTCTCCTGTGTTAGCATCGGCGTACAACTTGGAGTCCCATCCAGACCCAAGCTCAGCAGACTAGAGGCAGGTGGCAGCACCGCAGCATGCGCGTCGCTCTCCGCGAGGGCGAGGCTTCGGCGATCGGCCCGGCGGATCGGAAACCGTTGCCACGACGACGTCTCAGACGCCAGACACGCCGCTACGGAGGCCGTCGCCGCGCGCTCGCCCGCGGCTGGCGGTCTCTCACCAGGGGGCGCCGGCGGCGCACGATCGCTGGCGTGCGCTCGCTGCACACTATCACTGCTAGGCAGCCCAGACCCTGCTGGTGGCGCAGGATCACTGCTGGGAGGCGGCCCCAACATTTCGACTCGGGGTTCACGCTCGTCGCCGGGTGGCCCAGATACGGCTGCAGGCTCACGCTTGCTAGCAAACATCCCCAGTGTTACTGCTGTTGCCGGCTCGCTCGAAGGCTGCGCAGATATATCTCCCAGCTCACTCTCATCTGCAAGCGGACATCTCTGCAAGCGGACACTCTCATCTGCTACGGACATTTCCCTTGGCGTGGGTTCGCGGCTGGGCGGGCGGGACGTCGCTGCCGCCACGACCGACGACGACGTGAGCTTGGATGTAAGCGCCGCTTCGCACGGACTCCGCACGGTCTCGCGGCCGCGGCACGACCCCACCGACCCCACCGACCGTGCCGACCCCGTCTCAGCGAGGCACGGGGAGGACGACGACAATGGCAGGATTGCGTCTCGGGGCGACGACAGACTCCCTCTCGTCTCGGCGGATCTGCGGACGACGCCTCGCCGTGAGCGAGACGCGAGGCGCGCCGGGATGCCGCCGCCGCGCGCCGCGACCTCCATCGCGACCTCCGCCATCGCGAGCGGCGGCGGCGACGGCAGAGGCTCCCGCAACTCTCGCCTGTGTCTCGCCCTGCCGCCGACGCGCGGCACCACCTGGCGAGGGTCGCCGCCGCCGCCCCGCGTCGTCCAGAACGAGGGCGAGTCCGGGTCGGCGGGTCGCCGCGGCGACCGCTCCGTCGGCACGGCGAAGTGCGGCGTCGCCCAGAAGCGCGGCGACTCGGTCGCCGTGGCGACGGGACGCGGCGGCGCATCCGAGAGAGCGGCGCCGGGCGAGGACGAGCGTGGCTTCCTTGGGGAGAACGGGATGGACGGCGGCGGACGGTAGATGCCGGGGCTGATGGGCAAAACATGAGGAGTTAGGTCTACGAGGTAAAACACACAAGAACATCATATATATATATATATATAGAGAGAGAGAGAGAGAAGAGAGAGAGTCTGAGTCTGAGAGAGAGAGAGAGATATAGAGAGAGAGAGAAAGAGAGAGAGAGAGGGAGAGAGAAGAGAGAGAGAGAGTGTGAGAGAGGGAGGGAGAGAGGGAGAGAGATAGCGAGAGAGAAAGCAGGAATGCATTTGAGTAATATATTTGACACACAGACGAATGATCTATATATGCCTTCAACGTAATATATATATATATTATATACACTATATTAATTACACAAAATCTACACTACACCAGCTGCGCATTCACCTCTGCTTCCTTCCCTCGTACAGACTGAGGAAGGGACTCTGGGGCACGTCTAGCAAGGAGGAGGCGGGGACGGCGGGGGCACGGTGATCGGCAACAGGCGAAGCCATCCTCTCCCAAGCGTCCGGCCGCCCGCGTCCGCTCTCAGCGCGCCCGCCGCCGCCGCCCGTCGTCCACGGCAACGAGTCTCCGCGTCCGGGCGACCCGGCGAATCCCCACATGTCGACAGGAAGTTTCCGGGATGGCCTTGTCTCCGCGTGCCTGTAAAGGAAGAAGGAAGACGATGGAGAAGGGGAGAGGTCTTCCTTCTTTGCATTCGCTGTATCATCTTGTCAGGATAGCTAACGACGAGGCAGAACGACGGAGAAGGTGGGGGAGGTCTTCCTTCTTTGCATCAGCCCTGTCAGTTTGGCACGATTGTCAGGACAGATAACGAGTGCGTTTGTTTGGGGCGTATCCTTCTGATGAGGATCGTTTGATCTCGATCTGCCCAAACGAATACAAACTCGCCTCCAATGGATCACGTTTCGCTGTGACCAATCACAGGATGGTTCGCAACTAACAACGAGCAGTGATTGGCCGAATCGCACGCCGCCATGTTGGATCCCCTTCAAATCCACCTCACCAGCAGGGTCAGGAAATTTTGATGCGAATCGGCAATCGGTATAAACAAACGCGTCCTAAATTCCTACCAAGTCTATAGCAAAGTCTTATTATCAGAAGTATGTTATGAAGAGTTCCACGCAGATTATACAAAGTAGATTATACGCTTATTTATACAAAGTGTCGTTATTTTATCTTAAAAAGGATCATTAGCCGACGACGATTACCTTGGATCGACGCCGACCTTGACCTCCGACCTCTTCGTGGGGATGACCTGGAAGTCCTCGTCCGACATCAGGCTGCGTCGCCACAGCTGCTGATAGGTGGCGCCAGCGGCAACGACCGGCGTCGACGTTTTACGAGCGGGGAGAGGTGCGAACGGCGAGACGGCCTCCTCGTAGGTGGCAGCACCAGTGCCGAATGGAGAGAAGGTTTTAGTTATGGGTAGAGGTTTTGCGGGCGCCGGTTGCTTGTATGTGGAGCCGGCAGGAGCATCACGAAGTAATAGAGGGTTATGACTGGTGGGGACTCTCGTCTCCCTACCCACAGCCTCATCTCTCCTCAAGACCCGAGGACTCTGAAATAAACACACGCAAGACACATCATAACACAAATAACAACAATCACGACGTGAGAAATACAACAAACGTCACAAAAATAATAACGGGAGTTAATAATCACAATATATCAATAATCAAATTTGTAATAAAAATAACAAACGTGACAAAATAATAACAGCAGTAAATATTCTCAAAATCGAAATTCAAATTTGCGATTATTTACTCCTAATAACAACCGATGACAAATGAACATTCTGAGTTTCCGAATCTCGTATCGCGCGGCGCGTTGCCCGACTAGCTAGTTGGGGGGGGGGGGGAGTGTGCAAACCTCATTGTCTGAGGTCGTGACTTTCAGTGTGGCCAGACTCCGCATAGAGCTGTGGCCTGTGAAGCGCGATTCGGCGTTATTAGCAGCGAAGCGTCGTCTACGCAGTCTCTCTGCATGGATGCACGCGCTGTCCACGCTGAAAATAATAAACGTAGGCA
>NW_014578858.1:17583-23358 GCF_000485595.1 Priapulus caudatus
ATATATATATACATATATATATATATCAGGACATATAACAGCAATCTTAATAACCTTGCCCCATTACACAAAATCTACACTACACCAGCTGCGCAGTCACCTCTGCTTCCTTCCCTCGTACAGACTGAGGAAGGGACTCTGGGGCACGTCTAGGAAGGAGGAGGCGGGGACGGCGGGGACACGGTGATCGGCAACGGGCGAAGCCATCCTCTCCCAAGCGTCCGGCCGCCCGCGTCCGCTCTCAGCGCGCCCGCCGCCGCCGCCGCCCGTCGTCCACGGCGACGAGTCTCCGCGTCCGGGCGACCCGGCGAATCCCCACATGTCAACGGGAAGTTTCCGGGATGGCCTCATCTCCGCGTGCCTGTAAAGGAAGAAGGAAGACGATGGAGAAGAGGAGAGGTCTTCCCTCTTTGCATTCGCTGT
Source organism: Priapulus caudatus (assembly GCF_000485595.1). Taxonomy (NCBI): domain Eukaryota; kingdom Metazoa; phylum Priapulida; class Priapulimorpha; order Priapulimorphida; family Priapulidae; genus Priapulus; species Priapulus caudatus. The sequence goes on from NW_014578858.1 coordinate 18,007, forward strand.
ATCATCTTGTCAGGATAGCTAAAGACGAGGCAGAACGACGGAGAAGGGGGGGGAGGTCTTCCTTCTTTGCATCAGCCCTGTCAGTTTGGCACGATTGTCAGGACAGATAACGAGTGCGTTTGTTTGGGGCGTATCCTTCTGATGAGGATCGTTTGATCTCGATCTGCCCAAACGAATACAAACTCGCCTCCAATGGATCACGTTTCGCTGCGACCAATCACAGGATGGTTCGCAACTAACAACGAGCAGTGATTGGCCGAATCGCACGCCGCCATGTTGGATCCCCTTCAAATCCACCTCACCAGCAGGGTCAGGAAATTGTGATGCGAATCGGCAATCGGTATAAACAAACGCTGTAACGTGTGTTTTACACATGTTCATTGAATTAGTAATCGTAGATAGATTTAGTTGTACATAAAAGCAGGGTTCGGCGTTTAGCATACAGATGAGAAATAGCTAGGTAGGGACTAGCGGAGGCGTTACACATCTGCGGGTCAGATGTTGTTTTCGCGCGCTCTCATTTGAATAGCAGAGTGTTAGTGTGTGTGATTGGCTAGGGTAGAGTAGAGCTGGACAGTGATTGGATAATAGCATTTGAACTTGATGGTTGGAACTGACGATGGGAGCAGGACAGGACGGGACGACGAGATGGTGACTGTTATGTTTGTAAACAATATATTTCTTTAATTGAACACAAATTCTATATGTCTTCTTGATTATTCATACGCTAAATTATAACATACAAGCTACGTCCCTACAACGCGTCCTAAATTCCTACTAAGTCTATAGCAAAGTCTTATTTTCAGAAGTATGTTATGAAGAGTTCCACTCAGATTATACAAAGTAGATTATACGTTTATTTATACAAAGTGTCGTTATTTTATCTTAAAAAGGATCATTAGCCGACGACGATTACCTTGGATCGACGCCGACCTTGACCTCCGACCTCTTCGTGGGGATGACCTGGAAGTCCTCGTCCGACATCAGGCTGCGTCGCCACAGCTGCTGATAGGTGGCGCCAGCGGCAACGACCGGCGTCGACGTTTTACGAGCGGGGAGAGGTGCGAACGGCGAGACGGCCTCCTCGTAGGTGGCAGCACCAGTGCCGAATGGAGAGAAGGTTTTAGTTATGGGTAGAGGTTTTGCGGGCGCCGGTTGCTTGTATGTGGAGCCGGCAGGAGCATCACGAAGTAATAGAGGGTTATGACTGGTGGGGACTCTCGTCTCCCTACCCACAGCCTCATCTCTCCTCAAGACCCGAGGACTCTGAAATAAACACACGCAAGACACATCATAACACAAATAACAACAATCACGACGTGAGAAATACAACAAACGTGACAAAAATCATAACGGGAGTTAATAATCACAATATATCAATAATCAAATTTGTAATAAAAATAACAAACGTGACAAAATAATAACGGCAGTAAATATTCACAAAATCGAAATTCAAATTTGCGATTATTTACTCCTAATAAGAACTGATAACAAATGAACATTCTGAGTTTCCGAATCTCGTATCGCGCGGCGCATTGCCCGACTATAGCTAGTTCGGGGGGGGGGGTAGTGTGCAAACCTCATTGTCTGAGGTCGTGACCTTCAGTGCGGCCAGACTCCGCATAGAGCTGTGGCCTGTGAAGCGCGATTCGGCGTTATTAGCAGCGAAGCGTCGTCTACGCAGTCTCTCTGCATGGATGCACGCGCTGTCCACGCTGAAAATAATAAACGTAGGCACGGACGTTAGGGAATTGTCCCCTTATTTTGTTTATTTATTTACTTATCTATTTATTTATCTAATTATTTTTGTATTTATTATATTATTTATATAGTTTATATAGTTATTTCATTGGTATTAATTAATTAATTAATTTATTTATTTATTTATTTATATATTTGTGTATCTATTTACTTAATTATTAATTTATTTAAACGGAATTAGATCTTTCGACATATGTAGAAGGCTTTTTCACGAGGTGTTGATGCTAACGTTAACAAATTCAACAATATTATATCATATAATTATTCAATGATTATCGTTACTGTTCTTCCACGAAAGCGGGGCCAACCTTGAACTGCTGCTAGAGGTCGAGTCCTGCAGCTGAAGCGACGAAGGTTTTGAGGTCGGAGACATCGGCAGCTCCAGGTGTTCCTTGAACTTGTGGTTCGGTAGCAGGGACCTTCGATCAAGGTCAACCTTTCTGATTTTGGGATGCGGCGCTTGGCCTGTGAAGATTTGGATGTCGAGTCAATGCATAACGTGAATGTATAAGACACACATGGATGGTTACTTTTAATTAATGGATAAAATAAAACCTGTTTTAAATGTCGAAAGTTGTTCATCAGTGTTCGCCTTTTATATTTATTGAATATTGTCGATTAAACATTTGTCGATTAAACATTTGTCGATTAAACATTATTGTCGCCTTAAACATTTGCAGATCAGTATTCCATATAAAACTATTCTTTTACATTCTTTTGACTAAATGCCTTACTCTGAGTAGTATAAATGTTAGCTAGCATCATTATAATAATCCCCTCTATAGGCCTATAATACATGCACACATAGGGGCCTACCATTGCTTGTGGGCAAACCACACGTTCTGTTGACTGTTTCGAGGAACAGAAGGTCCTGGCTGATACCTGGAGGTTTCTTTTCCTTCACCCGGCGTACTTTTCGCTCAAACTTTTGCTTTTCAAAAAATTCCTACAAAAATTAACATTTATAATAGTTATACCACATTAGTCCAGCAGCCAGCAGCAGTACCTATATTCTTTGGCCGCTGTAAAATTGTGCGGATTCTTCTACTCTACTCTAGCCTCTAGCTAGGCTAGAATGATCGGAGCGCTACACTATGACAAATATTATTTACCTGTTGTAAACGACGTTGATCCTTCTGCCTAATTCTGCTGCGTGCACCTCCAACCCAGTTCATGATAGTTCACGCTTATATTAGTTCATATTTCGTGCTTGTGGTGACAACATCACATTGATTCTTGAATTTAACAAACAAAATTTTATTAGACGCCAGACGATAAACAACATTTCTGCATCAATCCTACAGTAGATGGCGCTACAGGACGATCCCTTTAGTTTATATCAGAGCATATAAATCAACGTTGATATAAGTGCTCTGTTTATATTGTCCCTTCAAGTCGTCAGAGCCGTATATAGAGATATCTTCTATTGTCGATTATCTGATTGATCTGATTATTTTATGTGAACTCTGACTGTCGTGTAGACAGGAATAAATATAATACGTTTACATACAAAAGTTATAGAAACGCTATTTCTAAGAATAATGATTCATAAATCGCAATTTATGAAATCACAATAATTAAGATCACAATTAATGAATTATAAATCACAATTATTATATTTCGGAACAATGTTTATTGGATCCACGTATATACATATTATCAGGAGTGTATCAAATTTTTTGATACACTCCTGATATTATACAGGGCCTACATGTACAGATGTTCACCAAGGGCAGTTATAGAAGGCCTACTATAGATATTTATCAAAAAAGCCAATCGAGTAGACCTCCATCCACGAGTTAAAATACGGTCGACATTAAAACTATGAAGTGCTAAAACGTACACGGCTCATTTTGTTCTCGTTTAAACATGTCGCTTGAAATCTGCATAGTGGTGCTTCCGGCAAATTCTTGGCCATTCCATATCCGTGCAGTCACGCCTCTACTTTCACTCCAAGAATGCCTTGCGCTTAAAATCAACACTGGGTCGCACTGTGTGGGAAAATAGGAAGTCCGCGTAACCTAAGACTCGGGTTGTGCGTAGGAGTTACGGCGAGCAACATCTGCCGTTGATTAGGCCGTAATTGAGCCGCGGATAATATTTCTGCACGGTGGCAGCGTCCTGTCCCGTGGCCGACTCACCCAAGCACCCACTCACTCCCTCCCTACCATCTAACCAGGAGTAAGATAATATAGATCTATAGATCTATAGATCTATAGATCTATAGATCTATATTATCTTACTCCTGATCTAACTACACTCTCTCCGTAGTTATTCGGAGAAGGGGGGCGAAGATGTGTAAATATCATGTGCATGCATCGCGATGATTGTATCGTTACTCGAGGCGTGCTGCTGTTATGTTAGATCGAAGCATCTGCCAGGAGTCGATCGGGGTTAGGGACCCGTCTAGTTTACCCCACGAGTGAGAGTTATGGCCTTTCTGCCCTTGTAAGCAGGCTAATGCACACACACGCGCGCACGCGCGCACGCACATGCACACACACACACACGTACACACGCACGCACGCACGTACGCACACGCACGCACGCACGCACGCACGCACGCACGCACACACACACACACACATGCACACACATACACGCACACACACGCACAGACACGCACACACACACGCGCGCGTGCGCGCGCGCGCATACACACACACACACACACACACACACACACACACACACACGCTGCGCACCACACCACGCACACCACAGCGTGGGCACACACACACACACACACACACACACACACACGTGCGCGTGCGCGGACGCGCGTGGGAACTTCGAGTCTCCCGGGAGAGTATTATTTTACTTTCGCGTTTTCCGTGTTTTCTTACATTAATGTTTTACACCGAGAGAAAAAGTTGCGCTCTCTCTCTCTCTCTCTCTTCTCGTCTCTCTCTTCTCTCTTCTCTCTCTCTTTCTCTCTCTCTCTTCTCTCTCTCTCTCTCTCCTCTCTCTCTCTCTCTCTTTCTCTCTCTCTCTTTCTCTCTCAATTTCTCTCTCTCTCTCTCTCTCTCGCTCTCTCTCTCTCTCTCTCTCTCTCTCTCTCTCTCCTTCGCTGACTCTCTCTCGCTGGCTCTCTCTCTCTCTCTCTGTCTCTCTCTCTCTCTCTCTGCCATTCTCTCTCTCACACTGTCTCTCCTCCTCCCTCCCTCCCTCCCTCCCTCCCTCCTCCCTCCCTCCTCCCTCCTCCCTCCCTCCTCCTCCTTCTCCTCCCTCCCTCCTCTCTCTCCCTTCCTCTCTCCTCCTCCCTAAACTCTACCTCCATCCCCTCTTCTCTGCCTTCTCTCTCTCTCTCTCTCTCTCTCTTTCTCTTTACTTCCAGATTGCATTGGTTGCGACGTGAGAGTGTGACGCATAAGCTATGGGATGAAAGGCCCGCTGCTGTAGAGTTTTTTTCCGCGAGCTCGTTAATAATGAATATTCGACAAGAAGCAACGGAACACGAACGCAAGAAATTAAAACATCGAACTTTACATACAGCAAGTAACCTCGGTACAATCAGGCGTACGGCTCTCTCACACACACACACACACACACACACACACACACACACACACACACACACACACACACACG
>NW_014578858.1:24234-30411 GCF_000485595.1 Priapulus caudatus
TCTCTCTCTCTCTCTCTCTCTCTCTCTCTCTCTCTCTCTCTCTCTCTGTTTTTCCCTTCCTCCCATCCCTGCTCTCTCTTCCTTCCCCTCTCTCCTTCTGTCTTCCCGTCCCTTCTCTCTCTCCATCTCACCCCTCCACCTCTCTCTTCCTCTCTGTCGGGTTCACAGAACATAATTATACGCTCTACCAGCCATGTGCTCTTTATTTCCTCGAGGCAAGCGTTTGTTATTGAACCGGCTAGCGTTCACGCCGAGTCCAATTATTTTTATAGGCCCTAATCAACACAGCGTTCGTCACCTTTATCGCCAGAGCAGGAGTCAACTCATCCGTTACTTCTCGTCTTTATAACTTCCGTCATTTCTGGCTGGCGATGGTCGATAGTGGCGCCATCTGTCGATCGTCAGCTCAAAGAAAAGGACTCGATTGCATTATGTTCGTGATTTCAAGTTACGACTCGTTGAGCGTTGAGGCTATTAGAATTTCCGTGTTAGATTGTTATTGCGAACTATTATCATTAGAACGTACGCACGTATACGCGCGCAGGCACGCACACGTCCGCACGCCCGCGAGCGCACACGCAAGATATAGCATGTAAGCACTTCCACACACATACGCACTCATACGAGCACGCACGCACGCACGCACGCACGCACGCACGCATACACACACACACACCCACACACACACACACACACATACACACACACAACGCCACACACTTAACGCTACGGTCCCATAGCTGCCGCTTCCTGCGGCCGACACAGTATAACTAGAGCGACACGAACTCATTTTAAAAGCGACAAAAAATACCGAGGCAGCGTTACAGAAATCTTCAGTTGAATTTCTTCGCGCGAAGGCTGAAACAAACATGGTGCACACATGCCGACGCGACAGCCGTGTGTACACATATTAATCGCTTGATGAAACAACAGCGGTGAACAAGTGTGTCTCGTAACGCGCTGCGGGAAGGCCGCATTCCAGGAAAAACTCCCACTGTTGTTGTGTGTTGTGTGTGTCGTGTGTGTGTGTGTGTGGTGTGCGTGTGTGACCTGTGCTGCGTGTGTGTGTGTGTGTTATGTGTGTGTGTGTCTGTGTGGTGTGTGTGTGTGTGTGTGTGTGCGTGGTGGCTGTGTGTTGTGTGTGACTGCCTTGTGTGTGTGTTGTGTGTGTGTTGTGTGTGTGTTGTGTGCTGTGTGTCGTGTGCTGTGGTCTGCGTGTGCGTGTGCGTGTTGCGTGTGCTCGCTGCGTGTCTTGCCGTCGTGGTGTGCGTGTTTGGCTGTGTGTGTGTTGTGGTGTGTGTGTTGTGTGTGTGGGTGTGTGTGTGTATGTGTGTGTGTGTGTGCGTGTGTGTATTGTGTGTGTGTGTGTGTGGTGTGTGTTGTGCGTGTGTGTGTGTGTGTGTGTGTGCGTGTTGATGCGTGTGTGTCGGCGTGTGTGTGTGCGCGTGTGTGTGGCGTGTGGTGTGTGTGTGCTGTGCGTGCGTGTGTGTGGTGTTGGCTATCGTGCGTGTGTGTGTTGTGGTGTGTTGCGCGCGCGGGTGTGTGGTGCTGGTGTCTTGTGTGTGTGTTGTGTTGACCGTGCGCTGCGTTGTGTGTGTGTGTGCGTTGTGCTGTGTGTGGTGTGATGTGGGTGTGCGCGCGCGTGTTGTGCGTGCGTGTGTGCTTGTGTGTGTCTGTGTTTGGTTGTGTGCGTGCCCGACGGTTGTTGTGTCGTTGTATGTGTGTTGCGTGTTGTGTGGTCCGCTGGGGTGTGCGTGGTGTGTGTGTGTAGCGGCGTTTGTGTGTGTGTGTGTGTGTGTGTGTGTGTGTGTGTGTGCGTCGTGTGTGCGCGCTCGCGCGATGTGTGTGTGTGTGCGGTGTGTGTGTGTGGCGCTGCGCGCGCGTGTGTTAGTGTGTGTGTTGTGTGTGCGCCGTGTGTGTGTGTGCGCGCGCGCGTGCCGTGTGTGTGTGGTGTTGTGTGATGTGTGTGTTGTGGCTGCAGCGTGTTCTACACGTGATACGGAGCGAATGCTCACAGAATGGGCGCCATTGTACTGCCGGCTTGCTGTGCCTGCCGACGCTCCCTGTTAGTTTTTGCCTGTGCGCGCAGTTTCCGTCATTTCCCGCCCACCACGGGCAGCAGACGCCGTAGCGTTCTCCACCAACTTCCAGCAACATGTTCTCAGATAGTGTTGAGGTGTGGGAGGTGTGTGGGGTGAGGGTGGTGTGTGTAGGTGGTGGGGAGGGGCTGGGTCATGAGGAGGGGTGGGGTGCGGGTGGTGTTAGGTGGTGGCGAGGGGAGGGCTGGGATGGGGGAGGGGTGGGGTGCGAGTGGTAAATTGTTGTGGGGATGGAGGGGCTGGAATTGGGGCAGGGGTGAGGGTGGAGGTGGTGAAGGGGTGTGGGGAGAGGCTTGTGATGGGGAGGGGTGGTGTGCGGTGGTTGAAGGTGGTGGGAAGGGCGTCTTGGGATGGGGAGTGGGTTTTGGGTGCGGGTGTGTAGGTTGTGGGGGAGGGGCTGGGATGGGGGCGGTTGGGTGCGGGTCTGAATGTGTGGGAAGAGTCTGGGCATGGGGAGGGGTGTGGTGTGCGGGTGGTGTAGTGGTTGGGGAGGCTGCGATGTGTGTAGTACGTGGGATAGAGTCGGGAGTTGAAGGTACGATGTTGCAATGGGTAGGTGGTGGTGGGATACCGTTGATGGGGCCGGCATGGTAGCATTGATTTACTGCACGTGCGCTTTTTTTACGGCGTTGTCGCCCATGCGGGGAAAACCAAGGGTAGATGAGGGCCGGATCAAAGGGTTCACGAATACAGACAAACAGGAGTAGAGGAGAGACGAGATGAGAGAGAGAAGAGGAGAGAGAGAGATGAGAGAGAGAAGAGAGAGAGAGAGAGAGAGCAGGAGATGAGGAGAGTGAGTGAGGTCGAGGGGAGAGAAGGAAGAAAGAGCAGCACGTGAAGGAGAGAGAGGGGGAGAGAGAGAGAGAGAGAGAGAAAAGACTGATAGAGAAAAGAAGGGACGAGAGAGAGATGACAGAGACGATGAGATGAGGGAAAGGAAGGAGAGAAAATTACATAGAGAGAGAGAGAGATAGGATGAGAGAGAGAGAAAGAAGAGAGAAGAGAGAGAGAGAGAGAGCGAGAGATAGTAGAGAGAGAAAGAGACGAGTAGAGAGAGAAGAGGAGAGACGAACGAGAGAGAGATGAGAGAGAGAGAGAGCGAGAGAGAGAGAGTTCCGAAGAGTGATCCACATAACCATGTAAGAGAATCTATAGGTACATGGCGTCAGCAATGAGATCTGGGAGAGAGCTGAGATGGTGTGTAAAGACCCGAGACAGAATGATGAGCCCATTGATTAAGCACCTTAATTAAAACAATTTGTATGTTATGATTTGAAGGCGTAATTCCGATTGAATGCTATTTATTTTTGGATTCAGTGCGCAGCCAGCTAGACATACAGCAGTACCCCCTCTCTTTTATATATATATTTACACAAAGATCCGATAGGGCTACTATATATATATATATATATTTATATATATATATATATATATATATACTAAAGTATATACAGCGCGCGAGAGACAGAGCAGAAAGAGAGAAAGAGAGAGAGAGAGTAAGATAGAAGAGAGAGAGAGAGAGAGAGAGAGATAGGACGAGAGAGAGAGAATAGAGATTTAGAGGAGAGCGAGAGAAGAGAGAAGAATAGATAAGAAGAGAAGAGAGAGAGAGAGAGAGATATATATAGAGATATAATAAAAAGAGAGAGATAGATAGATAGACTAGATAGAGACGAAGAGAAAGAGAGAGAAGAGAGAGATAGACCGAGAGAGGCGAGAGCAGAGAAGCGAGAGCGAGAGAGGAGTAACGGAGGGTGGGAGGTCGGGGCCAAAGAGAGAAAGAGAGAGAGAAGAGAGAGGGAGAGAGAGAGAGAGCGCCGCGCGAGAGAGCGAGAGAGAGACCTCACCCGTGCCCCTCCCTCTATCAACACAGGATCCCACGACCCGAGAAAAAGAAGGCATCGCTCCCGCCTCCCTCCCTAAACACTCACCTCCGCCGCAATCATTCTATCGCAGCTGAGCAAGCGTCCGAATTAGCAGGAGTCCATGACATCCGAGGAATAGGCTGCAAATCTGCCCACGCATGCCGCGCGATATACCGCCGCACGCACCAGCGTAGCATGGACACGTCACGCACGCACCGCGTGCCGCACACACCATGCAATTACAAACTCACGACGCACGCTCGTACGTACACAGCACGTACACACAGTCACCACACACACAGCTACACACACACAACACACCACAACGTACACAACGCACGCACGCACGCACGCGCGCCGGCTCCATCGAAAAGAAGCCCAAATTTACTCGCGAGGTCTTGACGCAAGAACACATGATCCGAGCGGCGAACACCTGGAAAAGATTATGGGCTGGTGAGGAAATGCCTTCTCATTCCTTCCGTTCGGGTCACTCGAGCGTACTGGCAGATGGTCGCCGGGGTCAAGCAGGCATAACTTGTCCGCTGTGTGAAAGACTGACCGGGCAGCCACCGCGGCTGAAGCGTGTGTTTAAGGAGATGTTGCTGATAGCTCTGCTTTGGTAGACAGTGGGCGGGTGCTGGCATAGAGGCCCATATACCAGGTAAGGAAGAGGGGGAGGCGAAGCAAGTGAAAGAGAAAGACGAAGAGAAAGAGGAAGAGAAAGAGAAAGAGAAAGAGGAGAGGAAGAAAAAGAGGAGAGAGAAGAAAAGAGAAAGAGGAAAGAAGATAAAGAAAAGAGAAAGAGAAAAGAGAAAGAAAAGAGAAAAGAAAGAGAAAGGGAAGGAAAAAGGAGACGAAAGAGAAAAGAGAAAGAGGGAAGAGAACGAGAAGAGAAGAGAGAACACAGAGAGAGCAGAGAGAGAGAAGAGAAGAGAGGAGAGAGAGGGAGAGGAAAAGAGAGAGAGAGAGAGAGGGAAGCAGAAACAGACTAGAGATAAGAGGAAGAATAAAAATAAGGAAGATAAAGAGAAAGAGGAAGAGGAAGAGAAAGAGAACGAGGAAGACAAATAGGTATAGAGAAAAAGGAAAAGGAAGGCATCAGGTGCCTCCGGATTCATACTACTAGGCGTATACCGCCATTAACTACTTATTCCATGATGATGTAACGAGCACATAAATTGCAGGTTATGTGTTGGTGATGATAGCAGAAGGAAATAAAAACAAACACGTGTTTTTGTACGCGCTCCCGTTGCTATTATGTGATCCCGATGATAGACCGGTGCGAATGATCTATGTTTTTGTGTTGATGACGTTAGATGCTTAACTCATTGAGCACCCACTTTTTCCTCCTTCTCCTCTTTCTTCTTCTCCTCCTTCTCCTTCTTCTCCTCCTCCTCCGCCTCTTTCTACTCTTATTATTCATCATCATAATCATGATCATGATGATCATGATGATCATGATGATCATCATCATCATTATCATCATGATCATCATGATCATGATCATCATCATCATCATCATCATCATCATCATCATCATCATCATCATCATCATTATCATCATCATCATCATTATCATCATGATCATCATCATCATCATCATCATCATCATCATCATCATCATCATCATCATTTGCCACCTTATATTTAAGCTAGATATTCCCTTTCATCGCATTCTTAAACGCACGCACTCGCTCGCCCTTTTAACCTCATCCCCATCAAACCAGTGTTCTAGCTCTGCCTATGCCTCGGCCCTTATTCTCCGCCTACTGTATACGCCCTATTATCTCCGCCCACCCATAAAGGCTTTTCCCTTCCACTCATCTCATCATCTCGGCTTCCTTCTCACTCAGATTAGCATGCTGGCCTCTCCCCCTCCCACTCGGTTCATCATACCGACCTTCTGGGGAAAAATAATTCCCCTCAGCTAATAATCTTAGCCTTCTCCTCTCATCCTCAGTCCATCATGTCGGTATTCTCTCCTCCCACTCAGCATAACATCTTAGTATTCCCTCATCGCCACCCTCAATCGTCAGCCTTCTCCCCTCCTCTTCAGATCACAATCTGGGTCTCCTCCCCTCCCTCTTAGCTCGCCATTTCAGCTCTGCTTCACCCCACTTGGTTCATTATCTAAATTATCTCATCATCTAATTATCTAATTATTAATTTCATTTATTCAATTTCATTTATTTCATTTCATTATCTAATTATTA
>NW_014578858.1:36866-39366 GCF_000485595.1 Priapulus caudatus
GTGTGGGGAGCAGAGCAAGGTTCGTGGCCGGAATGTGAGAGCCTTGCAGGCTAACGGAATCAGAGAGCCTTAATTGCGTATTCGCAGTGGATGTGTTGGGGGTATTTCAATCGTTACCGCTACGTACTGGAGTGTAGGCAGCGTGGTTAGAGAATTGATAGCAGGCACTGCAAGAGTTGGGTGGGAAGAGAAGGAGAGGGGCGGGTGGTAGGAGTGGGAAGAGTTGGGGATGGTAGGCGGGCTGAGATGGGTGAAGTGGGAAGATTAGAATGGGTGGTAGGGGTGGCGGATGTGAGGAGGAGGAGAGGAGGAGGAGAGGAGGAGGAGAGGAGGAGGTTGGGAGGGGTGAGGTGGGAAGATTAGAATGGGTGGTAGGGGTGGAGGGTGTGAGGAAGAGGAGAGAAGGAGGAGGAGGAAGAGGTTGGGAGGAATGAGGTGGGAAGATTAGAATGGGTGGTAGGAGTGGGAGGGTGTAAGAAGGAGGAAAGGAGGAGGAGGAAGAGGTTGGGAGGAATGAAGTGGGAAGATTAGAATGGGGGTATTTGGTAGGGAGTGGGAGCGGTGTAGAAGAAGGATCAAGTTGAGGAGGAGTTCTAGAGACAAGGAGGCTGGCGAGGTGACGGTCGGAAGATTATAATGGGTGGTAGCAGTGGAGGGTGGAGCGAGGAGGATCTTTCAGGCCAGGAGGTCTCAGGTAGGAAGTCAGAGGAGAGTACGCATGCCTCGTCGGTCAGCGCTCGCGCTGAGTCATCGGGATATTGTTGCTAGAATGTCGAGGTGGATAGACGACGCGCGTCTGTCGCTGTGGTGTTGTGGTCTCTTCTCGGATAACATCAGGTCAGCTACGGAGTGTCTTCTCAGAGGAGGAGGCACGAGGAGGATCACAGGAAGGATGTCGAGGAGAGGAGGGAGGAGGAGAGGAGGTTCGAGATTGGGCAACGAACCGTGAGTGGTCAATTTTCTCATCTTTCTCCCTCTCTCTCACGGTCGGGTCCTCTTTCTTCCATCTCTCTCACCGACCTCGCTCTCATAACTCTTCCCTCCATCTGTCTCTCTCTCTGGCCTTCTCTGCCACGTGGGCTCCGGGCCTGTCCAACGTAAAAACTGTCGACAAACAACACGCCGGCGATCTCCTAGTGAACGATCAGCGACGAGACCTCTAGTGTCTGGCCGGGGTTTCGGGGAAGGTTGCGTGATGGATGAACGTGCCGGTCCGGGACTGGTGTTTTCGAACCCTTCACGCTCTGTCAGTCGAGGTTGAGAGGGGTGAGAAGAATTTGAGGGGTAACAGAGATAGGAGGATACGTTGGTGCAATGTGAGAAGGGGAGTGTAACCTGAATTACTAAGAAAGATGAGAGACGAGGAATGAAGATCGGTAGCAGAGGTGGATTGGTTAAATGAACGGGCGTGTAACTTGGGGGCGTGGGATATACATCATGCTCAGAAGGGTGCATGCTGTTTGAAGGTATAGAGGAAGTATAGGCAGGATGTTTCAGTGCGATCATGGGTATGGAAAGATGCAGCGTCCTCAAATTATATCTTCAACCCACCTCGATCACGTAAGGTAGTCAACAGATGCGCTGCACAACGCGCAGCGTTCGCTTTAATTAGTCAACACTGTCTAATTACTTCCGCCTAATGAGCAAACATGGTTAACACACTGATCGTAGCATCCTTGCCCCCACGAGAGTTGCGTTCCCCTGTGTGTGTGTGTGTGTGTGTGTGTGTGTGTGTGTGTGTTGTGTGTGTGTGTGTGTTGTGTGTGTGTGTGTGTGTGTGTGTGTGTGTGTGTGTATGTGTGTGTGCGTGAGTGTGTGTGTGTTGCGTTGTCACAAGCGACGCTCCTGTTTTCCCACGGCGTGTTTTTTTTCAGCGAGTCAGTTTGTTGTTCTTGTTTTTTTCGCCGTCGGCACACGCAGAGAGCCGTAGCCGTCGGCGTCGTCGTCGTCGTCGTCGGCACAGCGTGCGACTGTGACATTGACAGCAGTCGGCCAGCCGACGTTCAACAAGCGGCCATATGTTTACAGTGCCGAAAGGGATTCCTGTTGACCGACGCAGCATCCGCCATGTGCGCTCACCTCCCCCTGTTAGCTCCTCCTACGTAACCAGCCCTTCTCCTATGATATCCTATATAGTCTCCGGTAGAGAGAAGGATGTGTGTGAAGGTATCATAGAAATAATATACTAGTTACACACAATGTAAACACAATATATGTAAATGTGAACACAATGTAATTGTAAACACAATATATGTATGTAAGTGTAAACACAAAGTAATTGTGAACATAATGTAAATGTAAATACAAAATCTTCCGCAGTATTTTTCCTTGACTCGGTAGAGGCGCTAGTGTCGCTAGCTGGGGTCAATTTTACTGGTCGATCAGCGTTCTAATCTCTCTATATATTTCTATGGCAGGTATACGTGCAGGTGTATCCTTCTTCTCCCCGCTATATAGAGTGAACCATATACTAATTACATGCAATAACGATTTAATAATA